>NC_061113.1:15207747-15213698 GCF_002878395.1 Capsicum annuum | reverse complement strand
AAAAAGACTAGTTAGAGGGTATATGGTGTTCTAGATAGCCAAGTTAAGGAGCTTTGATTGATAGTGTTGAGCCTTTTTATATGATCTTGATTCTCATGGTAGAGAAATATAAGTTTGGAGTAGCAATAGTATGCTATGACGGAAGTAGTATTGTTCGTCAAAGGCTCGGTGATATAATGTTAAGCGTTAGAAGCTAAGTTTGATCTTTCTTTTGAAGATTCAAAGTTAGTAAGTGTGCTATCATCATACGATGATTTTTGGGGCTATAGAAAGATAGAGTGTACCTGAGAAGGTAGTATTAGCAGTGGGTCTTCCAATTCCAGGTGTAGTCATTCGGGTTATTTTCTATTAATTACGTGTATTGTTGTATTCCAGACCACAGAGTGCAGTGAAAGTAGTTCAGTTTAAAGTCTAGTAAAGGATCTCCCAAAACTCTAGATGATGGATTGAAGCTAAGGGAGAGATGATAGAATAAGTAACCAAGTCAGGCCCTTAGATTCTAGTAGTGATGTCAGTATGACATAGAGCATCAGAATGGAAGGGTGAGGCTCAACACATTCCTTATCTCATTATTTTTTTCAGTGATCCCAAATACCTACTCATGCCTTACACATCAGTTCAATAATCAATAGTTCATAAACATGCTCGTGATAGAGAATCACGTACTCTGCCAATTCTAAAATGAAGAGTTCCAGTTCATTCAGTAGTTGGAATTACATTCCATGCGTTATGAACTCCAAATTGAGGTCATGCAGCTCATGACTCATATATTTAAGCCTTATAGTATGCTCAGTTTCCCTAACTCATGCTTTATGTCAAATAATTCTATGAGGTTCATCTTATAGCTATGTATGCCCTCAATCCAGATCACTTTGATGATTCCTTGATGTTGATTTGCTATTCCTCCGGCCTCAGTTAAGTGTCAAGTCTCATATAATATCCTTCCATGCTTCAAGGTTTTATGTTCTAACCTTTTTGTGACTCCTCCTTATGGAATGATAGAGGTGATGAGTAAATGTTCTTGTTGATTAAAGATCATTGCATACTTGTATTAGATAAGCCCATAAGTGTGAAGTAAGATTGGGGCCAAGTCTTTGATACCTACTATGGTTAGTTGAAATTTGTGTGTGTATATTCTTGGGGTAGCGCGTGGGAGTTATATTGATGGTGGTATAGAAAATATGTGAAGTACGTAATGATTAGCATTTGTCTTGAAGTTCATGTGTGGTTATAAAGATAGGCTTGAATGACATGTTGAGATTTAAGTGGAGAAACGCAATATGCGCTAGTGAATTCATAGTAATAGTTCAAAGTTGGTCATTGAAGTTATAAAGCATGTTATGCTTAGGATGTGATCTTTAAAAGAGATATAGAAGGTTGCATCATATGGTTTAGAATAATAGTGTGGTATGGTATGTTGTATTTTTGTGACTTAGAGTTAGGCTTGATCACGGTGAAAGGATTAAGTTATTTTAGACATTAGTAGAAAGTTTTGTCGATGCTCATTTGATAATTTTAAGCTGAATTGAATGAGTATGGTATTTAATGAGAATAGTACAATTAGGGATATTTGATAAGTGTGCTAAGCTTGAAAGTAAGAAGTTGTGTTACCAAAGGCCTTCCATCTTAATTTATGAGTTATATGTCTATATTCCATACTGCAGAGTAGTGTCAATGTTGTGATTTCCTTAGTTGGATGTCTTGTGTAATCCATACCTAAGATTCATGGTTACCTATTACTGCCAAAACTTCTTTAGAGAGAGTGTTGAAGAGATACTCCAGTTAAGTATAAAGGTCCTGCATAATTCAGTCTGTATAGTCAGTAAGTCAGTTTAGCAGTCAGATTTGCATGACTTGTTTTCTCGTCTTTTCATTTGTTCATGCTACTCGAAGTCTCAGACATGCTACTATTTTAAGATAGAGTATACCAGTAGTTGCGAGTATAGCCCAGTTCATGCATCATGCATTAGATTCAGATTCTAGAGGTTCAGTTATGATTCAATTCGTATATTCCCTGTGCATCGCCTCAGTTTTCTGAGCATCTTAGTGAATTAAGCATTCATAGAGGGACATAGGGTCCCAAGGGGGAGATACCCCATTCAGTTGCATGCATAGATTCTTATTACAAGCTTCACACCAGTTATCATTGCGTATTCAGTCATACGTTCATACGTCAGTTCAGTCAGATATGCATACATTAGAGATGCATGTCCAATAGAAAAAGTTCAGCTTATCAGTGTATTCAGTTTTGCGTTCATGAGAACAACTCAGTAACAAATCCATGCATCAGATATGCATATTCATTATGAGAACTCAGCTTATGAGAAGCTTTAGTCGTGTATTCCATGTATCAGATATGTATGTCCGATATAAGAATTTAGAATATCAGTAGTTCCAGCCATATGGTCATGTTTCAGATCAGTGTATTCTTTATTAGAGGACATGTCGTGTCCGCACTATTCCATACCTTTAAGGCTTCAACAAGTTCCTACCCATCATTCAAGGACGAATGATCCCAAGGGGGAGATAATGTAACATCCCGTAAAAGTCGTGCATGGATTAGCCTTTAATAGAGTGCTCTTAGACTTAAAAACTTAAAATGTTTCTAAGTGTAATGAGTTCTTAGAGTCATTTTAGTTGGCAATCTTCGGGATACAACTTTTCAACCTTTCCGACATCCATTTTTAGATTTTTAAGTTGCATTATGATTGGGCAAGCTCATAGTACATCTCCGATAAGTTTTGGAATTTTTTGGAACGCATAAGGCTACGTTTGGATTTCAAAACAGTAGCAAAATGCATAGCCTACTGCCCAGTTTTCATCATTTCAGGGTCAACTTCAAATGATCATAACTCTCTGAATATAATGAACTGAGAGAGATGTTACCTATCAAATGAAAGATCTTTGATTCTTCTTTCCAATGCAACTAGTTTCATCCAAATCCAACATCTGAGTAATGAGTTATACCCGTTTTACTGCAGCTTATCAACTGAGGGACAGTTTCGACTTTGTTTGTTTTCTTAGGGGTATTTTAGTCATTTTACCTCACCCAAATTTCGTCCAGATTTAGCCCCAAATTCATAAAAATATAATCCTTTTCTCAAACTTTCTCTCAAGAACACCCCTTAGGGTTTCAAACAAAAATCCCAAATAACTCAAGATTCAACTGTGGGTTTTGGAAGATAATTGGAGATTTGGAATCCCCACATTGTAGGCTTCAAGGATCATCCCCCAATTTCTTAAATATAGGTACGCGGGGTTTTCTTAAATTCTCATGGGCATATAAAAATCATGTTTTAGAATGGGGTTTTTGAATCTATGTATATATTCATGTATTAAATGTTTTAACATCATTGTTTTAGTCTTTTGACCTTTCTCCAAGGTGATTTGAGAATATGAATGTATGAAACCATGTATTTAAGAATGAATTCTTGTTGAGAGCATGATTTTCGGTGAATTCCCTCTTAGTATGAATTTTTCAGATTTCTCATAGCATATGAGTTATTTTGCAATGCATCCTTGAAAAGCACTATATGAAATGATTGAACTCTTGTTATGATTTAAAGGTGGTTTTAAATCACTAAAGAGGGAATCTAGCATGAATGTTTAATGTTCATAATGCCTGTAATGAAAGAGTGCATGGATTTGCTAAAGGCACTAGACCACCATATGTTGGTAAAGTTTTTGCACGGTTTTGACTTGAGTTTTGAAACACGAAATCTTCTATATCAGTTGCATGTTTTTGGTGGTCTAAATTATGCTTTAAATGAAATATTTAGCTTAATGTATTATGGCTCAAAAATCATGACTTGCAAGTCTTGGTATGACAATACCAATTCAGACCAATGCCATATCAGACTCAGACTAATAGATATTTCAGACTCATGATTTTAGACATTCAGAATGTTACATGTACAGAAAAGGTTAAAAATAGGCATATAGAGATGTTAGGTGGTTCCCTAAAGAGGGCTTGAGTTCAAGCAACTTATTGCCTAAAATCGTGATTTGCCGATCCGAGTATATTATTATACGCTGACTTAAGTGTCGTGTGGCGTATCGGATTTAGGAACTCCAACCCTTGCGGCATACTCGGGTTAGAGGCTTCCCCGCCGAGTCAATGGTGGATTCCATATCGCCTATGGAATATCAGACTTGTAGGGGATACCACCTAACTCAGAAGTAATACACAGATTAGAGTTTGAGATTTACAGAAAGGTTACATATTTTCAGAAGGTGCCTATGTGTTTTCAGAAACTATTTTATGCATGATGTTTAATGAAAACTTTTCTCTCATATTATATATATATATGTGTGTGTGTGTGTGTGTGTGTTCAATTACTCTATTTTGGACTGCTTCACGTGCCAGTACTTTTGTGCTGACCCCCTCCTTCCAGGTTCTGAGGCACAGTCTAGGAGTCCGATATACAGTAGAGATTCCAGATCACAGACCGGAGTTGCAGTGGTGAGCCTTCTATGATTCAGAAGGCCTGGTTATTTAATATTACTACTATTAGTTAGGTTTTGGTCTACTGGGGGCCTTGTCCAAGCTTTCAAATAGCTTGGTTTAGTTCAGAGTAGAGATTTCGCAGACTGAGTCAGATATTATTATTCAGATACATTTTCAGTTTCAGTATTATGATACACTTTAGATTGACCATGTTTCCGTATTAGATTTTAAATTCTGCATTTATCTTTTATTTTAAGAATGTTGTGCATGATTACCAGATAGAGGAGGGTGTTTTGGGACTTCATGATTCGGAATGCTCAGCACAGATAGGGCCCCGGTTCGGGTCGTGACATGTTTATATATTAAAAACACACCAAATCACCAAGTCATTGTTTGTTTATATATGGATGATATGTTGATCATCAGCAGAGATATTTGTGACATAAATGCAACCAAAGGAATGCTCCAGAGCAAGTTTGATATGAAAAACCTTGGAGTTGCAGATGTGATCTTAGGTATAAGAATCCATCGAACTCCACAAGGGTTAGCATTGTCACAGTCTCATTATATCAAAAACTTACTTCACAAGTTCAAGGATATGGAATTTGGTATTGCCAAGACTCCATTGGATGTGAACTTTGCACTTCGAAAGAATGAAGGTGAAAGTGACTCACAATTGGAGTACGCAAGAGTATTGGGATGTTTAATGTATATAATGAACTGTACACGACCAGACATAGCATGTGCAATTAGTAAATTGAGTCGGTACACGAGTAATCCCAACAAAACTCATTGGATGGCAATGAAAAGAGTTTTGAGGTATCTTAAATACACTCAAAACTGTGCTTTGTATTATAATAAATATCATGCGGTACTTGAAAGATATAGTGATGCAAATTGGATCACCGGATCGAACGAAGTAAAATCCACAAGTGGATATGTATTTACTATTGGTGGAGGAGCAGTTTCTTGAAAATCATCAAAATAGACTTGTATCGCTCGCTCTACAATGGAATCTGAATTTATCGCATTAGATAAAGTTGGTGAAGAAGCAGAATGGCTCCGAAATTTCTTGAAAGATATTCCATATTGGCCCAAGCCAGTGGCACCAGTATGTATACACTGTGATAGCCAAGCGGCAATAGGTAGGGCAGGGAGCATGATGTACAACGATAAATATCGTCATATATGACCGAGACATAATACCGTTAGGGAACTTCTCTCTAGTGGAATTATCACTATTGACTATGTAAAGTCAAAGAATAATGTGTTGGATCCACTTACAAAAGACCTATCTAGAGAAGGAGTGGAAAGAACATCCAAGGGAATAGGTTTAAGATCTAGGATGAGTCAGCATGGCGGTAACTCTACCTAGCAGACTGGAGATCCCAAGAGCTAGGTTCAAGGAGATCAAACAAAGTTGTGTCTGACAGGTTCAACATTGTCAATTACCCAAGCCATTCTCATGATGTAGACAATGTATAGTAAACTAGGATTAGACTTA
>NC_061113.1:15202648-15207647 GCF_002878395.1 Capsicum annuum | reverse complement strand
GATGGAGTTCTTGAAGAAGAATTGGATATCGAAAAATGGACAAGTGAAAATGGAAAAAGAGAAAGGTCATAAACATATGATTAAAGAGAGGATTAGAAGAGAAAAGCAAAAGCAAAGTTATTCGGCCTTGCATAAATTGCTTCCCATGGGAACTAAGGTTAGTGCACTATAAGTCTTGCTACTAAAAAACATGTGAATTTCTGATAAAATTCATCGTACTTTGCTCGTTGAAAATGTTTTTGATAGACTTTTTATTAAAAAAAATATTGTTTTTTAGTAGCGTTTTACATTTTCTTGAATCAAATTTTTTAATGGATGTACCAAGTCAAATTATGAAAAGTAAAAGTGAACAGAGGGAGTATGAATTTTCCGCAGCTTTATGGGTTAATTGGGTGACAAATTTTATGAGAAAGATAGACATTACATGCAGATTATTTAATGTATAAGTCTAAAAGATATGGAATTTAACTTGTAACGTGTATGATTAATGTAAATAGATTTTATCAATATGAGTTGTGGTGTAGTGGTGGGATTACTCCACTCTTAATCAGAGGTCTCGGGTTCGAGCCTTGGGTTTGGAGAAAATCCTGTTGGGAGCGTCACCCTCAGAATGGGCCCTGCACGCGATTCGAATTAGTTGGGGCTCCGATGCAAGTATCGAACATCGAGGGGAAAATAAAAAAAATGTAAATAAATTTTACATTATCAAGTCACCAATAATATAAAACTAGGTAATTTTTCAGAATTATACATGATAGAGTGTGAATGAAATTTGTGGTGGACGAAGGGAAAAGCAAGGCCAAGATGGTCCGAATATGTAAAAAACAATGTGCGGGGGTGGGCTATTACATATTTTAGGAGAGATAGATGTAGATCGAAGAAGCACGGAAGGGCGATTAGATAGATCGTGACATATTTTCAACTTAATTGAAGACATAACCCTAAATAGAAAGGAATGAAAGTCAATGAATATTAGAATAGAATGACAGTAATAAGTCGAGTGTTGTAGTACTTTATGTGCGAGAGGCAGGGGTCCTCTCCTCTTCTCATCTTCTCCAATATTAGTTAGTATTCGTTTAGTATTGTGTGCTTCACTTGGTTCTTCTTGTCAATTCGAATTCCTTATTTTTCTTTCAATCGGAATTTGACTTTACTTTTTGAGTCAAAGTTCTATTAAAATTAATCTCTCTATCCCCACAAAACAGAAGTAAGAATTGTGTATATTTTATCTGCCTCAAATTATAAAATTACCTTGAATATATTATTATTTCCAAAATATTTCTAAAAAAATAAAAATTGTGGACAAGGTGCTACGAGCTTACAACAAACAAAAGTAATATGATATGTCCAAATTTTACATTTCGCACAAGGTGTGGAAAAAAAACAAGTTTTCTTGATGAAATAATTTAACATAATCATTTACAATTTTGATTAGAAAAGTCTGCACAAGATACTGTATTTTATTTTTATATTTATTATGTATAAAAATAAATAATTTAAAAGATTGTAGTGGGTGGTCAAATCCATTTGACTCTTTCACATACACTTTTTTTATGGATAATCTATCTATGATTCTACATATATACCATCAACAAAGAATTTTGATGGAGTACGTACTCCTTCACTTTTAATCAGACCTTGGACTAAATTTTTTTGAGATAGAGTTGCCTTTGTTAGGGAGCGATTTATCTCCTAATATGAAACTTTTCAACGCAAATCTGAATTTAATCAAACTACAATACGAATGAACTTCAAGAAACAACAAACAATCTTATCAATACACAAATATATAATTTCTCATACCAAACATCAAATAATCCCCCCTCTCCAAAAAAAATACACATATACCGCCAGTAATTAACGCACATTGGATTTGGGGGAATAATCTATTAAAAGAGAGTCCACTTTGGTAGACAAATTTCAAAATAATAACTTTGTACTTACTACATATATTGACTTGTAGCATACTTGGTCCAGTTTAAATAATAATATTAAATAATCACTCCATGCTACTTAGTTTTATAGTATATGATGATTAATAAATCATTCGAGCAAGATAGTGCTTTTAACTTTAAATTTTGAATTACATATATATACTTTACACTAAATACAAGATTGATTCTATATTTTAACTATCAAAATTGAATTCTAACCTAAAAGTGGACGGTTTGACCTTATACATTCTTTTGTATAACAAAAATATCGTTTGTTCGGTTTACTAGCTCTAATACACGAAATAACGAGTGGTTAGCCTAACATTTTTTATCCAAAAATTATATCATATTTATATATAAAGAAAATATAAGATAAATATAGGTGACAAATTACTTTTTATACATACATTAAAGGAAAAAGAGTCAAAAATACCTCTGTACTTTGATTAAATGATTATATTTGTCCCTAGTCAAACTATAGGATCAAATATACCCCTATTGTTAATAAAATTTTCAAACATACCTTTCACTTTAATATTTTTTAAGAGCCATGTGGTGTTACATTTTGGGTGAGGTGGATGCCATGTGGTGTGCCACCATTCAATTTTTCTTTTCTTTTTCATTTTAACCTTTTCTTCATCAACTTTTTTTAATGTATTTAATTTATTAATTTTTTTTAAAAAGAATTAAAATATGAAATAAATTATTTTCAAAACTACAACTCTAGAATTATAATCATCATGAGTTTATGCTTCTGCTCCAATTTGAAATCATCGGTTCTCTTATCTCGGACTCTGATTTTCGATGGATTCAAACCCGTATCGGACCTGTTTGCTATAGATAGAAGGGGCAGCACATAGAAATCATAACAAAGTTATTAAGGCAGCACGACATCTCCTAAAACTTACCACAAGAAGGGAACTGTGCATTCATCTAGCATAAAAAATTTTGATGTCCAAATCTGGGAGATGCAGATATATATTATGAGTTTTCTAGCAGGAATATCCAGTTGTTTAGGTTAACATCTATAATCGTGGCGAGGAGTTTATAAAAGCTGGCATAACATTTGCACCACATAATTTTCATTACTAAGCTACAACAAATGATGGACAAAAACAACTGTGCCTACCATGACTGCGGAGATGACTTAAGATTCTTGCTATGGAAGGTAGAGATGAATGTCTCAATATCTCACTAACCTGGAAAAAGGATTCTAGTGTTATTATGATGGTAATAGAAGACCTGGAGGAAGCACAAGAAGGGAGATATTTGTTGCTTTGAAATGAACACTAATATGCAAATGTTCAAATTAAATTGAATTCTATGGATTTCTTGCCTAAATCTTACTGGGAATTCAGTTAAGTCTCTTTCAACAACTGAAGCTTAAAGGTAGCTCGCTTCTTCATTTTATCATCATAGCATTTGCCGTGCCTTAGTATCTATTTTATTATGATATAACATTTAAATAGTTGATTCACTGCATGCGAAGCTGTAGCTTTTTGAAGTGATTAAGGATGCTGATTGTCATGCTTTTATGTGATTGGTATTTCTTTAGAGAAATGGATAGAATATAGTAGAAATTGATATACGGAAACAGGATCGGTACGGATTTGAATCCATCGAAAATCGGAGTCCGAGAGAAGAGAACTTGAAAAACAACTGAGTTTTTGAAGTTGTGTTGACATTTGAAAAATAGTTTTAGTAATCAAAAGTTGTATCCGAACATGCATTTACTTTACGAGTGAAGTGAAATTTCATCTTGTAATTAGTTCGGACCAATATTTGGAACTTGAAATATTTTTGAAGATATATTTTCAAAAACAGGTCAAATTTCATGAACAAATAATATTTTTGAATTGTTTATGAAAATGTACTTCCAAAATATATGTCCTCTTTTTCTTGTTTCACTTTGGTTGATATAGGCTTGACTATAGGGGTCATTCAAACCTTGTATGTGTAATAAAACAATTCATTGAATATAAATGAAACTAAAAATTCAGTTACTAAAATTTAAGTCATTGTTTTAGAGTTAAAAATTCGTAATATTTAAATTATAAATCTATCTCTATTATTTTATGAAAGTTGAAACTCATTACTCAATTACTAAAATTTAAAATCATTATTCTAGAATTAAAGTTCATGATATTTAAATCATAAATCCACCCCTATTGCTCTACGAAAGTTGCTGATGTGTTTTGACCATTAATTTGAGTGATGAAGTAAATGAAATTGTTTGTCTTATATATGCCAGAAGTATAATGTTTTATTCTTGTAAAATATTATCGATAATAATTTGAACAAATAGATAACTTTTTTGCACACATTTTCCTTTTTAATGTTTATCCTAAAAAGAATCTTTAGCTATAATTTAATACTATTAAATTTCGCGAACATGAGTGAAACTATTTCATATTAAATCAGAAGTCTTGGATTTGAGTTTGGGTGTGAAGAAAATTCTGTTGGGAGCGTCACCCCTAGAATAGGCTCTACAATAAGCGATTCGAATTAATCAAGACTCCAATGCGGACACTGAACACTGAATAAAGAATAAAATAAATAAAAATTCTTATTTTATCTTCATTAAGATGATCATGAGTGATAACTCGGCGTTCAATTAAATACCGCCGCAAATGTCATAGCTTGTTCCTTTCTTACTTCTTTTCTTTGTTTTTTGTTAATGTTTGTTTAGTTGTCTCTATCATAGACTAATTTATGGTTAATTTTGTGGTAGAGTGGAGCAGGAGAGATAGAAAAAGCAGTGCAAAATACTTTATTTGAATGAGGCTGAAAGGAACTTTGGTGCCCATTGGTATCATTAGCCAAATATGTACTTGCTCATTTTAAGCCACACAATGAATGCAACTTGTATTTGGCTGTCTCATTTGACATAAAGGACTTTCCCCTCAAATGCCTTGGATTCCCTATTTTTTCCACAAAAGCTATTGCCAAGGACTTTGAATTTGTCATAGATATAACCTTAGGAAAAAGCTCTCGGGTTGTCATAGAAAACAAACTTCTTAAACATTGCTGGTCGAACTACCTTAGCCAAAGCATGCCTTAATAGT
>NC_061113.1:15182399-15202548 GCF_002878395.1 Capsicum annuum | reverse complement strand
ATTGGTTCATAATAATCCGCTTCCACTTGAGAACCAACGACCTCGTTGGTCATGACTGGCACCCCTCTTAGGTCTAGGCCACCACTTTGAGTCGCAGCTCCACGCGTGAATCGATCCTTGTTGGTCAAGGACGGCACCCTCTTGGGTCCAGGCCACCACTCCAAGTCACGACCCAATGCATGGAACTCTCAATGAAAGCACCAATGTTAATAAATCAAACGGGAGAGCCCAACCCAAAAGACTAGTCTAATAGGTAAAAGAACCCATTTGGCTTTTCTCTATTTTTCCAATATGGGACAATTGGTTCGTAACAGCAAGTCAACTCTACAGATTCCAGTGGTGGATCTCAGTGGCATAAAAGCTGAAGATCGATATAAGAAAGTTGTTGATGAAATTAGGGAAACCTCTGAGAAGTATTGGGGATTTTTCCAACTGACAAATCACGAGGTTCGTCCAAGTGTATTGGAAGGAATGATTGGTGGAACTCATAAATTTCATTAACAAGATGCTGAAGTAAATAAAGAGTACTAAACGCACGATGTAATAAGGAAGAGAGTTAGATTCGAGCACAATCCACATATGTATCACATAAAGTCTGCACAATGGAGGCTGTTATCGATAAGGTTTGGAAAGAATAACTTGTTTATTACTAAAAGATTACAATGATATAAATACAAGAGAAGTATAAGCAAACTATGGTTACTCGATAATCAAATTCCTAAAAACCAGCTAGACTATCATATATATAATATTACTCAGTTGTAG
The DNA here is from genome assembly GCF_002878395.1 of Capsicum annuum. Taxonomy (NCBI): domain Eukaryota; kingdom Viridiplantae; phylum Streptophyta; class Magnoliopsida; order Solanales; family Solanaceae; genus Capsicum; species Capsicum annuum. The sequence continues at coordinate 15,201,783 of NC_061113.1, read as the reverse complement.
TAATTCAATAACAGATGTAGTGATTCTGTAACACTCCCCCTCTAGTCGGTACATGGATATTGATGTAAATGTGGTTTTGATAATTGACAAAACTCGTGAGAGAACCTGGTCCTCACTAGATATGCTGCCTATAAAACTTGTTCCATTTCTTTCACTCAACTGTATGAGAACTTGGTCCTCAGAGGGATCCTTTTTGGCATGGATCGGGTTTATATTATGGATATACTCATAACCTTATTAACTGGTAACTTCTGAAAAAGATCTCTCCCTGTTCAAACATATGTATGCCAGGTGGTATGGGGACATAGAAGTACCGATCTAGTATATGAAACTTGTGCTCTTAATAATTGACAAACTGTATGTAAGGACCTGTATTGAATTTCAAAACGTAAACAAAGCCTAAACGCAGCGGAAAAGTAAATGGGAATGTACCTTCAGCCATCATTGTCCAAGTGTAAGAAGAAAGAAAACTTCATCGAGAATTTCTCACAAAGCTTAAGCCTTCTAACCTATGCCTATCAAAGGTATGCCAGACTGATGGAGTCATGGGTGTATTTATAGGTAAGCTTGGAACTCTTAACAAATAACTTTAACTTAGGGACTTTCATAGTTATTTCTTGCCATCAAAGAAATACCATATATATATATATATATATATATATATATGCATAACTTTGAGGAAAAGTAATTGATTGATCTAATACTTTACTTGGGAGACAAGGTAAATTTCTCACCAAAAACATGTGGGTTATTAATATATAATATTCTACGTAATATTCTTACAACCTGTTCCCTAAAAGGCATAAGTATGTGGTCACCTGTACAGCTGAAAATTCTTCTCTTATGACTATTTTGGCGGCATTTGCAGGTGATTGGTGGATCAACAGAAACTTTCTAATCACGATCAATGAGAAATATTCTAGATTTTTCCTCCTATTTTCTTTATATATATAGATCATTATGTGGGAGGAAAACCTAACTTTTGCACATCCAAAAATTCGCATTCTTTCAGCAAAAATCTCCATTATTTTTCAGCTCAAAGCTCCTACAACAAAGGTCTTGTTCCCCAACAACGACAACAACTCTTAGTTCATTGTTGTTTGAGTCTTTTTACCTTGTGCTATATTGTAAATTTACTCCTATGTTATAAAGGATAGTAGATATTGAACTTGTTTATGTTCATAGGTTCTGTCGCATTAACTAGCATTAGGTAGTCACATCAACTGAATTTAATCAAGTTGGCTTTTCATCTATTGTTTGGTGTTTCATTGGGTAGAGTTACCTAGGAGTATCAACTAGAGGTAGTTGACAAAAAGGGCTAGATTTAGCCAAGTTGTGTCAACTGGAGTCAGTTGGTAGTGTATGCTATAGTAGGAGTATTATAGGGATGGCTCGATGTTGTCATTAGTTCAAGGGAATAGGTTAAGAGGTTAACCATATGATTATGAGAATGAGTCTGTATTCAAACCATTGCTTTTGTTCCAGTGAAGTTGGTGGAAAAAATCCTGTTAGGCAGGTTGTGGTTTTACTCTCTTGAGCAAGGAGGTTTTGATACAAATCAGTCCACCAAGATGCCAAAACAGTCCACAAAATATGAGAAGAACAAGCAGAACAAAGGGATACAAGATGACAAACACAAAAACACACAGATTTGCAAAATAATAAAAGGATAGAGAGTGAGACCAAGATTATTACAAGATTAAGAACAAAGTATATTTTAACATTAACCCCTAATGATTGTAATAATCAAAATCACACTCTTACAGTAACCGCCAAGGTAATCGACTCACCTCAAGATTCACCGTTTCCAAGCAAAGAACAATATTGACTTTTCCAAGCCCTATACTAAGGATGACTTTTCCAAGTCCTAACTAAGACTATACTAAGGTGGTATACTCTCAAGAGAGAGGATTTCAAGTGTTTCAATTTTTCATCTTTCATAAACTAAAGAGAAAAGACCTAATAAGAGACTATATATAGCCTAACTTATTAAATAGTATAATGGACCAAAATACCCTTAATGAGGATGTCATGGGTTGTTTATTTAACATGTGCAAACTCCAAAATACCCTTAATGAAGGATGCTTAGTTAATGCTCCACAACCATGGGGTCACACTTCAAAACTTGTAGTCTCGAATTGGCATCAAATGTAAGTCCTCAGGCAATCTTCCACACACGGGTTTGTTTAATGGCATGCTCAAAACGGGTCCTCCATGCATGTTCTCATATCCTCGAGGTGACCAAGTCTTGATCCTCTATGTGTTGTCCTCTAAAGATGTCATCAAAAGATAAGATGACTATTTGTACCATATCATCCTCCCCTTCTTGAAAAGGATTCAACCTTAAATCCAAACCTTGCAAAACCGAAGAAAGAACAAATACCGAAGAAAGAACAAATAAATACAAACTCCTCATGGCATGAGGGTTAGGGTTAGCACAAAAAATCATCTCAACATGCCAAGTTTGCACATATTTGCAATATAACCAAGGATCTTTTGAATAAAATATTAAAAACTCAATGAAAGATGTATGAAGGATTTGGTTATGGGATTCACCAAGAGTGACACTTTGCTTGTCATGTAGACCAAGCAACAAGTTGGGTGAACCAACATCACCATTTCCATATTTGGCACCGAGGTCAAACGGGAAGAGTGGCCGTAGACACAGGTCTAGACAACACTCCCCTTTCTCGTGGTCTTTACCCAAACTAAATGACATACTCTCTACAATAGTATACATATCATTGAAAGAAAATAGAGAGTAGAGAAAAGTATCGCTCAAGTCAACTTCTACTAAGGTTCCCTCATGTGTGTACTCACTACTAGTTTCCCAATCATCACCATGAGTAGTCTCAACAATAAAGTCACACAAAGTAGAAAGAGTAACTTCCAAGACTACACATTCCTTACCCTTAAGAGTACTCTCATTTTTCAAGAAGAGATTTCCATCTTTAGGAGGAATGTTGTCATACCATAGTGGGTTAACATATAGGCTATAGCCTCCAAGGTAATCTATACCATTTTTTTCACCACCAGGCTCATTAGGAGTGTCTATATCATTTTCAAACAAGACATTATACCTGAAGAGTACATGATACAATCCACGGGCAAATTTGGAACAATCAAGTTCCTCACTCTCTAAGAGATCAATATTAAGTTTCATAGCAGTTTCAAGCACAAAATTGTCCCAAGAATAGCTCTCGGGTTCACTCCCCTTTTGTTGACCAACTTTTTCAAATACTTCACTCACTTGAGTTTGATTAATCACATCACACACATACTCAAGTGGTGGACAATTTTCACAAATAGGTTGATCAACACCAATTACACAAGACGATGTACTTTCGTTTAACATATAGGCTTCAACACTAGGTGAACATAAATTGATCTTACAAGAAGAGTCAATTTGGTCATAAATAGGATCAACTAGTGTATCCAGACTCACAACATGTACATCATCAACAAAAGGCAAAGAATCATTAGACTCACAAGTAAGTAAGTTACTACTCACACTCAATGGGCTACTAGACACACAATTATCATTCACATGCACAAAAGTGTAAGAATTAGCTATTTTACCTTGAAGTTCTTGAGTCAACTCTCCTTTGCTATGTTGTGAAGGTCCTTCACAAGCTTGGGCAGCAACTTCACTTCGGCATTGCTTTCCTTCACTTGCCATGTCGGTACCTACACAAATGTCCTTAGAAATAGAAGGACAAACAATGTTAGCTCGGTTTGGTGGCAATCCCCTCACTTCGCTCCACACAACCTCTTCTTTTTGCACTCTCGGATTACCACCTTGCATACCCTTACTCCTCTCTGTCTTTTATATCTCATAAGCATTTGGATTGGAGTAAGTATTCACTTCTATTTGCGGCTCGGGCAGCATGTATGTTACGAGGTGATTTCCCCACCGGTCTCTTACAACATTAGGTCAATTTTACACATTTGGAACTCTATGTTGTGCAAACAAATCGGCACCTAAGCATACATGACCGTATGTCAATGGAAGAATATCGCACCACACCTCCTCATGGTATTCAAATTGGGAGAAGACAACTTTGATCCTTTCAATAACCTTAAACCCGTTCAAGAAATATGGAACAAGTAAAGTCTCGCGAAACAACCCCAAGTAGTCAACCATGGATGAAAGGATGTAGTTTCTATAGTACCTATCATTTAACACAACAAGGCAGCCCGGTATCCCATAAATAGTCACCTTTCTGTAGTGTACACTCCTTCTTGGATCAACATTGTAAGGCACACGAGTACCTCTTGGTTTTGGAGATGCATACCCTTTTCTTCTCGTTGGACAACCTCCACTAGAGCTAGTATAACCATTCACACTATATCGACCTTGATAAGAAGTACTACAAGGTGGAGGATATGAATCTTTACACTCCTCATGTGTACTCTCATCATAGCTCTCATAAGCTTTGCGAACGAAAGGGTTATACCTAATACTAAATCTAGGTTTGGGGTGAGAAGTGTAAGACTCCTCACATGCCTCAATGTCTTCATAAGATCCATCACGAGGTCCTACATCATCTCCAAGTTCACCATAAGCATTAGGCACTTCATTCACCTCATTTTCTCCCTCAAAATCGTAACTCTCAAATCTGCCCAAGTTTTGATCATGGCTATTTTCATAGCCTCCGCAATCTCCCTCAACTTCGTAGCCATAAAACCCCTCACTACAATCATAGTCCCCCATGTTGTAGTCACAATAATTTCCTTCTATCGAAGACATGTTCCCCTTATATCACCTTTGTACCTACACAATGAACAAATAAGATTAGTAGTAAAAGCTCCTCACCAACACTCGTATACACCCACCTTTGTGATTCTCACAATTGGAGCGGCTAATATTAAAAGTTGCTTATACTCCAGTAGTCAATAGGATGTCAATTCTACTTGGCGGTCGGAATGGATTCTTGTTTGATCGACTCAAGATAAAAAAATAAAATTTACTTATGAACTTGAAACAAAGAAGTTACTACGAGTTAAAAATGAGAAAAACACACAAATAATGAAGACACGAAAGAACGGATTCAACAATTAATCTACAACTAAGTAGGTGATTACTAGTTGTTAATTAATTCTAGAATCAAGACATAAAACTAATAAAATAATAAAATGAAACTAAGAATCTAAAATTTTTGAGCTTAAGCACTTTCGGTAATGATGTGGAAGCCTCTCATTGGTTGTTGAAAATTGTCGAAAGTTTTGAGAATTTTTTTTCTTGTTTTCAATTTGTATTGATCAATGTTCAATTGGAAGAGTGTATTTTGGGTTTTGGGAAGGAAACAACAAAACTTATAGGCTTTCAAAGTTCAAAAAAAAAAAGGCTTGACTTTTCTTTCACCCTTTTGGCAAAATACCTTTTGAAGCCTTTGTCCCCCTTTCCTCTTTTGTAGGTCATGGGAAGACCTCTTTCTCTCTTTTGGTAATAAGCCCTTTTGAAAGTCTTCTGGACCCCTTTCTTCTTTTATAATAGTCTTGGAATGTGTTTCAAGACTAACAAGACCACACCTTCTTTCTTCTTTGATTTTAGATCAAATAAACCACTTTCTCTACAATAAGATATGAAGATGTTGAAGAACACCAAGAACACAACTTTGAATCTTGGAGTTCTAAGGTTAACGTTGGACCTCTCAAACATCAACAACACATATTAAAGCTCCAATCTTCAACAACAACATCAACAAAACATTTTTTCAGCCACCAATCTTCAACAACAACATCAACAAAATATTTTTCTAGCCACCAATCTTCAACAACAACATTAACAACCTTCTAACATTCAAGAACCACTTGGATTTAGCTCAAAATTTAGATGTAGACTCTATTAGTGTTAGTGAAGAATGGAATAATACTAGAAACAACAAAACACACAAAAAAACACAAGAAAACCAAGCCTCAAATCTCGGCCCAAACACAAAAATGGGACAGATTACTTTTTTTTGCGTTTTTCAGTTTTTCCAACACTATTTTTGTGATTTTTCAAGATAGCAAGCCTAAGATTGATCTCGTGGGAACGAAATCAATGATGGCTCTGATACCAAATAATACAAATCAGCCCACCAAGATGCCAAAACAATCCACAAAATGTAAGAAAAACAAGCAGCACAAAGGGATACAAGATGACAAACACAAAAACACACAGATTTGCAAAATAATAAAAGGATAGATAGTGAGACCAAGATTATTACAAGATTAAGAGCCAAGTATATTTCAACATTAACCCATAATGAATGTAATAATCAAAATCACACTCTTACAGTGACCGCCAAGGTAATCGACTCACCTCAAGATCCACCGTTTCCAAGCAAAGAACAATATTGACTTTTCCAAGCCCTATACTAAAAATGACTTTTTCAAGTCCTAACTAAGGCTATACTAAGGTGGTCTACTCTCAAGAGAGAGGATTTCAAGTGTTTCAATTTTTCATCTTTCGTAAACTAAAGAGAAAATACCTAATAAGAGACTATATATAGCGTAACTTATTACATAGTATAATGGACCAAAATACCCTTAATGAGGATGTCATGGGTTGTTTCTTTAACATGTGCAAATCCCAAAATACCCTTAATGAAGGGTGCTTCTTTAATGCTCCACAACCATGGGGTCACACTTCAAAACTTGTAGTCTCGAATTGGCATCAAATGTAAGCCCCCACACATTCTTCCACATACCGGTTTGTTTAATGGCATGCTCAAAACGGGTCCTCCATGCATGTTCTCGTATCCTCAAGGTGACCTAGTCTTGAGCCTCTATGTGTTGACCTCTAAATATGTCATCAAAAGATAAGATGATCATTTGTCCCGTATCAGGTTTTCACGTAAAACATCTCATCTTCTTTACTTTCAGCTCTTTACGTCATACAACCTGGTGACGGACCAGGTTCTCATTACTATGGAAAACTCAAATAGAACTTTTTTGATTATTAGCTGAAGAATTGGTTAGGGACCTAACCCCTCGTATCGTGGTGGATGCATACAAGCCTTCAGATATTGATCATGCCCAGCTTATTACAAAGATAATCAACTTGAGTTACATTCAATGCTTTTGTGGACAAATCAACTAGTTGCTCTCCTGTCTTCATGTAACCAGTGGAAATTAAATAAGGTTTTCCTGAAATAAATAACATAATCTGAAAGACATAGACATTCTGGAATAAAGAAGGCTCACCAACTGCACACATCACTGCTGTCTGAAAACTCTACGGCCTAGCAGGACCTCTGAATTGAGTTTTAGACCCTGGGAGGAAGGGGGTCAATACAAATGTACTGGTACGCAAAGCAATCCAAAATAAAGCTTTTAATATAAGTAAAATAGTTGAAAGCTAATCATAAAACATCATATAGGATATAAATTCCAAAACACATGGGCATTTTTGATAATCATAAAACCTTTCTGTCAATGCAATTTTTGATCTTTGTATTACTTCAGAGTTAGGTGGCACTCCCTTACAAGTCTGATATTCCACGGGCTATATGGAATCCTCTATTGACTCGGCTGGGAAGCCCCCAACCCAAGTGTGCCACGAGGATTGGAGTGTTTGAGTCTGATATGCCACAGGACACTAGGCCAACGTATAATAATACACCCGGATCGGCAAATCACGATTTTGGGCAATGAGTTATCTGAACTCATGCCTTCTTCGGGGAACCACCTAAGCTCTCTTTATGCCCAATTTTAGTCTGTTCTGAAACATACATCATTCTAGTTTCAAAATCTGAAAATCTGATTTCAAACATGCATTCTATTCTGTTATGAATTAACATGGCATTATCTGAGTTGATGTCGTCACACCAATACTTGCAAGTTCTATTTTTGAGCCATAATGGATCATGCAAGATTCATTCATCAAAAACTCAATTCATACCACCGAAACATATAGTATAAGAGATTTCATGTTCCGAAAACTATGCAAAAATTCTCATTCTTTCAATAAATATGTGGTGGTCATGTAATCTTTGACAAACCATGCAACTCTTCTCATTATATATTTATATTCAACTTTGGTCAACATAAACATCCCTCTCTTTTGAAATTAAAACCATAATTCAATCATAGCATTAATCAAGACATTTCATATCATGCTTTTTAAGATGCATTCAAAACAGTCCATAGCATATGAAAAGTAAAGAAAAATCATAACAAGAGAGAGATTCTTTAGGATTCATGCTCTCAATTGTATATTGATCCTTAAACTATATAGAGTTTCAAAACAATTTGGGGGAAGGCGTAAAGACCAAAACAATACCGATCAAGGCTTCTAAAACATGATAGTAATCGTAAATTCAAAACCCCTTTTTTAAAAATCGTGATTTCTAAACCGTTAGCATGAATTAAAGATGGTTTCTTTGCCCATGAAATTTTAGAAAAACCCCACGTACCTTAATTTATGACTCTTGAATGAACTCGTGCTTTAGGGATGCTATTCAAATAATTGATAGTGCTTTCTTGTAGCCCTCACAATAGGGATTCTAAATCTCGAAGAATTATTGAAAATTCAAAGTGAAATCTTAAGATATTTTTATCTTTGAGTTGAAACCCTAAGAAGTGTTCTTGGTGATTTTGAGAGAGAATGACCTTATTTTGGTGTTTGGGGGATTTAATCCCGTGTTATGGCTGAATAGGGGGGTGGAAAATATCACTTTTTCTCTTAAAAACGTGAAAACAGAACCTGGAAATTGGTTACGTGTGACAGAGCGTGTGTCGCACGCTAATCGCGCGATGCTACTATCTTAGTCACAAAAATGGCCATAATTTTTTGTTTGGATTTTGACGAAATTGGTATCGTTGGAAAGATAATTCGAAGAGCTTTCATTTGATATACAGTAATCCCTCTAATTCTTTATATATAAAGATTTATGGTCGATTGAAGTTGACCCAAGTTTCGATGCTTACTCAAACTCGAACGATAGGAAAGCTTTCAACTCGTCCTTAAGTTAGGGGACCTCTATGATCTCAATTCATGCTCAAATAGGTTTTCACACTACATAATTGATTAATATTCTAAATTTGCATAGGATTTATGGCTTTTGGATCATCTACGCATAGAAACGACGATTTTCGCTCAAGCCCAAAATGCGGGGTGTTACAACATACTTCATTTTGCTTCTTTTGGTTCATCATCTCTACTGAAGGTTGGGGTGGTATTCTCCTCAACTTAGGGACCTATTCCCAGATACACTCACACGACAAAAACTAGAAGATATACAAAGTAAGAAGTGCGGGAATAAAGTAAATAGTGGACATAAGATTTTTACGTGGAAACTCCTTGCTCAAGAGAAAAAAAACATGACCTGCCTCCAGGATTTCTAAGCTCCACTATACTCAAGCAACTTCATGAATACAAACTCTAAGGATTAACCTCCTAGTTCTTTGTTTCCTAGAAACACCTCTATTATAAGGAAACTCAAGAAGTAGCGATACTACTTCACCCTCCAGCTAACTCTAACTGGACTCCACAAGCTAGCTCTAGCTTGAACAATCACCTAAATCTAGATGATTACAGTGGAAAGGTTTGCACATTAACACCGACTACAATCATAAGCTAATGTAGTTAAATGTTTAAAAACAAAAATACAAAGACTCAACTACAACAAGGAAATAAGAATACAACTTGATAAGCAATCAGTTCCCTATTGCAACTACAACCTTTTAGTTCATCACTTCAGAAAGATATTTAGTTGTAAGTATATGAAAGTGTTGGTTCTCTTGTTGAGGAAGATAAGAAATATATATTGACACAAGAAAACCTAGGAAAGATCTCATTGGTTGAAGCAAGATAGTGGCACCAGCTTTCCCACCAACTTTTATACTTTGTGTCAGTTGTGACTATTGAACATGACAGTAATGGGTGAGGCCAACCTATTCCCTAATAGTAGTAGCCTTGTAACCACAAAAACTCTAGGAAATAGGTCCCAACATACAGAATTCATATAGTTTTTCAACCATCAAAACTAAGGACTTAACAATTTCCTTCTTTTTTATGATGACAAACCTATGCAAGCATTTTCAAAACATGCACACACAGCACAGTCTATACCTCAGCAACACACATAAGCCACAAGCCCAAGCCAACCTAGTTTGCCTAACCAATTCCCCCTATCACTGATACCTATAATTATATAGGCATCCTACACTTTATTTTGTCTATCAATGAGTATCATATCACACCATGCTCTTCTTATTAATGAGCATCAAGTTCATCCTGAGTGAGAGAAATCCTATCCTGATCAACACAACATAGATCACAAGCCTAAACAAAAGACCCTTGAGTGAGAGAACTCATATCTTAATCAACATAACATAGATCACGGGCCTAAACAACATGACCCTACCTAGCCACATCAAACACACATCACAACCTAGCTACATCAATGTAAGCTACCTCAACTTTCCCTCTTTTGGCATCATCAAATAGGTTAGGCAATAAACCAAGCATTGATAAGCATACATGTTAATTCATTGACAATGAGGTAACATTTACATGAGCAAAAAGGAGCAGATAGAGTTAAGATGTGATAGCACAAGTAAGGTTTCATTCATTCATGCATTAATTAGTATCAAAAACCATTCAAACACATGAACAACCATTAAAATTGTCAGAAACAACAGTGCCAGGTACACATTATAGACAAATGATCAAGGATAAGATAAATCACGGGGCTTAATGATAGAACTGGAGTAAGGGAAAAAGTAGGAACCATCAATAAAAGGATTCAGGAAGAAGTTCATATAGCTCGATCCAACTGCCTGAGGATTATATTCATTCTTTCATATTCTGCAGTGTGAGCCTTGAGAATTTGTTGTGTCAAATCTTCATGTTTTGTAGTTAAGGCTTCAACTTAAGTATCCAACTTCTTCACCCTCTCATGCAGGGCAATATTTTCTTCTTTCAACTTTCCATCAGCGCATGTTCCCCCTTATCCTCTCTTGACTGATGCAGCCTTTAAAGCAACAATTTTAGTATATTTTAAGGCAATTACACTAGTCATCAATTCCACTTCTTCCTTCAAATTCTTCTGTGCTTCCACCAACTCTAATAAAAGGGACTTGGACTTCCCACCACCTCTCCTGGGAACACATTCATTATCCTCCAGAGTAGTTATTTAAACATTTATTTAATAGTCCAACTTTCCCTTGTTCAAGTACCATATTGAAGTAGTCAAAAACCCTGATAAGCCAAAAACCCATATGTCAGACCATGGTTTCCATCTTTGGCGGTCATTATTGTATGCATATGTTTAATAATAATAGCAGAAAGACTAATTTTCTTAAACTTGGCCAGCTATCCATGAGATATAGATCGGGACCTATGACAGTGGTTTCTTTTTCTGATCTAGGTAGAAGACGCTTATTTACCAACTCAAAGATTAGTGGGTACTCACCCTTCATAGCCTTCTTGGTTACATTCTTCACGTTCATATTATCCAAATTACTACAAGTCATCAAAAACTTGGATAATCCTTCTTCCTTTCTTACATATTTTATTCTCTCAGTAGGGACTTCAAGATCTTGGACAATATCTCCTCATCAATGACGATGTTTATTCCAAACCCGTGAGAGGTCAGGTACAAACCATCATCAGAGAATGATAGATTATGATAAAATAAGTGTACTTCCTATTCATATAAAAGAGGAACAGTCCCTCAAATAGATGTTTCTATGCTTGGAACTAACCCACTTGATTAATTCCTTCATTCTAGGAAACTCGGCCACAGAGGGATCAAACACTCTACCTCTCAACACTTCCTAAGTCTTCAAAATTTCTTACCTTGTCTCCCTTGACAGTCCCTTACCCTTTATGGTGGAAGAAGAGGCCTTTCCTGAGGTATTAGTCCCCTTGCTAGATGACGTAGAAGCTCTTGCAGTTTTGGAAACCTTAGCTTGGGGCTAGGACCTAATCGTTTGTTCCTTGTAGATTGTACCCTTTTTCTTTTCCCATCAATCTTAGATACAGATTCTTTTAGCTGTCCTTCCTTCTCTTTTCTTAAAGAAATAGTTTTCTTACTTCCTTAAGGAGATACAACTTTCCTCCCTTTTGGAGAAGACAAGATTTTCTTTCCTTTTGACTTAGCTCTGGAGGCTCTCACACTTCTTTCCATATCTGAATCAATAGCATCACTATTGAAATACTTTCTATCAGGACTTAAATCGAGGCCTTGGCCACGACAAGCATCCCAAACCACGAAGGCCCGAGCACCCTTTTATATCTTTCAATCATGGACACCATTCATATACTATAATGAAATACAGAAAAAGGTAAACAAATGAAATCATGGTCATTTTCTGACTTCAACTTAACAATACGGAATTTTTGTTCATAAACACTCAGAAACACATGAAAATTAGTTTGCAAAATCTCTAACAATACGAAACTATCATCTGTCTAAAACTGGGACAAGGCCCTTAGTCAGACCATAGACCAAAATAAAATAACAATGTCAAGTCAACAAGGCCTTCCAAAATAAGGAAGGGTCACCAACTGCAAACTTCGGACAACCCAATCTACTATTTAGCGGGACTCCAGGATTATGTCTCAAATCTTGAAATATAGGGGGTCAATACAGATGTACTGGTATGCAGAGCAATCCAAAATAGCATAATTTTATACAACATACATGAGAGCAATTCATAAAATATTTTACATACGATATATGAAAACACATAGGCATACTTAAAAGACTTTGTAACAATTCTTTGAAATCATGACTCACTCTTTAACTTACTTTTGAGCTAGCTGGTGCACCCTACAAGTATAGTACCCAAAAGCTATATGGGTCTGCCATTAACTCATCGACCAAGCCCCCACATCCAAGTTTGCTGTAAGGATAGGGTCCTATATATTAATCTAGTATACCAGTGTCTCAAGGACAAGTATACATTGGCCTTAGCTAATCATATCACCTGAATCAGCAAAATTTAATTTCCAGCGATGAGCCCTTACACTCAAACACCTTCTTAGGGTAACCATCTAACTCTCTTTAAGCCCATTTTTAATATGTTAAATCATGCATCTTTATGAAAAGTGGTCTAATGTCTGAAAACTTTCTGTAGTAAAGTCTAGTCTGAGTCTATTATGGCATTTATTTGCTTTGGTATCATCATACCAAGACTTGCAAGTCATATAATCCATAAAATATAATGTTACAGTCTTTTCATTCAAAACATAATGTTTGGACCACCAAATTATTCAAAGAGTACAAGAGAATTAGTATTTCAAAATTCATGGAAATTTATGCAAGAATTCTCTCTTTCAATTCTTAAACATATGGTGGCCACTTACTTTGTAGTAAATCATGTAATTCTTTCAACAGAAATCTTCATCATTTATCAACAAGTAAAACACCTTCTCTTCAACTCACAATCAATCTCAAATCATTTAGCAATAGCCAAGAAACATTTATACCATGCTTCAAAAGGTGAAATTTATCAATTCATAACATGTGAAAATCAAGAAGTGTCATAACAAGAGTGGAAGTTCAAATATTCATGCTCTCAATTCAACTTTCTAACTCCAAACGCATACATACATATATGTGAACAAAATTAAATTTAAGAAAAGGCCTCAAAACCAAAACATTATTATAAAAAAGAGTTCACAATGCATACTTTTAAATATAATTCAAGAACCCTTCATAAATACATGATTTCTCAACATTCAAAACCTTATTAAAATGATTTCACCATGCCCATGTAGTTTCGAAAAACCCCACGTACCTTATGTTCCTTAGATGAGGAATAGAACCTTAATCTTGACACTTTTCTTGTAAAATTTTGGATTGAAATGCTTGAATTCCTTGGATTCTTGGAGAAAAGGATTTTGGATTTCGTTCTTGGGTAAAGGGAGGGTTTTTTTCTGAGTGTATGTTGAAGAAGATTGGTAAACTTTATCCCCTTATATAATGGAATACCTAACTTTGGACGAATCAAAGATTCTTAGCTCAACTTTGCTCTAGGTGGTTTCTATGAACATTTTTCACTTCGAAAGCACTTCCCGCACTAGGATAAAGATCATGACCTATGAATTAAAATATGAATCATGGGATTATAGTTTGCACACGTGGGAATGGAGGTTCGATTTCTAGCTCAAAAATGTGAGGTGTTACATTATCTCCCCCCTGGGATCATTCATCCCCGAATGATGGGTAGGATCTTGTTGAGGCCTAAAAATTATGAAGTAAGGAACGTAACCTCGCATTGAATATTTTAATTTCCTCAATAAAATATGCAAAGGCATCAAAAGAGCTTTATGATAACCCCCTAGTGAATCATATATGCACGAAGTGTGTGAGATCATAAGGATTGACATAGAGATGACCTTGCACACAATTCATGATCATCACAACATAAGGCATGAGTTTATTTGGTGATAACAGGCTTGATTTACATCGGTACATTCATGAAATGAGATTTCATGGAAGAAAGAAATAGAACTATTTTATATCTTACAAGATATAACGAATATACTTAAACTTAGACAAACTACTCATCTATGCCCCAAACAATAATTACCATACCTCATCATTCCTTACTTACAACTCTCCCATCACACATCTAACCATAAGAGTTTGAGTTTTACGGTATAATACTCCTATACGGAAGCCTAGCTCAAAGAAAAAAGGTGACAGCTTAAGCTATGGGACTCTATACTCTACATCCCTTTAATAAGATTACTTCACCTTATCACTACCATAAAAAACCCTCCGATTTTAATTCTAGGAGTACTAACCACATGGTACATGGGTTTGTATTTTCATTAATCACAACATTCAAGCCTATCATTACTACCCCCACTTCATAGATATTCACTCTAATACCAGCAAATTCAATCACTCTCACATAGACTTTCGCAACATATTTCCTTCCTAATTATTTCACATATCAAAAGTTCATCTTCTTCTTTCCCCCTTCTCCTAAATTTTAGCTAAAAAAATCACATCAAAATTTTCACTTTCAAGAGAATATACTCCCCTACCTAAAACACCACCACTCTTCCACAACCACCAACATACTAACATATAGAGGGTCATTGAGGGACCGAGCATAAGCTATGAATGAAGGTAACACTTGTCAGACCATAACTTATACTTATTGCACTACTCAAGGAGGGACATTAGGTGAAGATACGATAGAATAGACATGAAGTGCTTCATATACCAAGTGTCTGGATCATAAGTAAAGAGTAGTTTGGCATAAACACAACATAACATGATTTCTCATTACAGACTATATTGAGAAACATGGGCGCACATATCATGAGTTATATGGCATAAAGCCAAAATTTATGTAGTTAATAACTAAGACAGGGATTGTCACTTGACGTGATTGATCCTAATTTAAAGAACTAATATTTTTCCACGAGTTAGCATACTCTTTATCACTTTGGCTAAACCCGACATAGAATGGATCGGAGACATTTATAAAGTATAGTTTTTTCGAACCAAGTATTATGTAAGACATGAATTTTATGGTATGATAAACATAACATAGAGCTTGGATACTTGGAATATTGGATCACTGAAGGACATCATTTCTTCTTGTTTGCAGGTCAGAACATGACATTAGTTACATAGAAAGCTCAAACCTTAGACATAGGCAACACTTGTATACATAAGACATTTGTAGATGTCCATTCAAATCGAAGTAAAAGGATCTTGCTTGAATATGAATTGATTTATCATGATTCTTACTTGAAACTTGACACCATAAGAAAATTCGGGAACTACTTTAATCCATCATCCCCCCCTTAGAGCAAAGTCACACTCCTACACTTTCGTACATAGCTTCTTATTAAATCTACAAGCACAACACTCAACACAATAGGGGTATCAATATACACATGAACACAAACTCCCCTCAATAATTTTGTTATAAAGATACTAAATTCTTTCTAGAACATCCCCTTCAGGGACATTAATCATAACTTTCTTCAACCCCCAAAGTCGTCGACTTATGACTGATATTATCATGGGCATGGAAATCCATTATTATAACACTTAACACTAACAATTCAACTCCTTAGAATACTAGCATTACACCTCTAATCACATAACTTACAACTCAACAACATTTATTAAACTATTCCAAAGGTGCATATTGTCTACCCATATTTCCTTAATTCCACTCTAAATAACGCTATACAACAACTCCCAAACTTCTCCATACTACATGATTTGAGAATGAAATCTAGGTACACGTGACACTCATACACATCACTCTTATCTAACGACATGCTACCTTGAGGTTCAACTTATTCTTATATACTCACGCTCTTATCCACTTAATGATTCAACCATAATTTATCCCTTTACTCTTGTTCTCATGTATGCATATACATCACAATTGTCCACTCATTATTCCACATGTTTCCAACCTAGGCTATTTCATACCTCACATCAAGACTACAAATTCATTCCCATAAAATATGTAGCATTAGTCTTAAGCTACTATTCTTATCACCACAATCCATATCTTAAGTTCAAGCCTATAGTCAAGCATCAATTTTATACCACCGGTAAAGCATGCCACACACACACATACACACACACACACATATATATATAAATCAACCCAAATACTTCATTTCACTTAACTACTACCTATAATCACAACCCCTCAATAACATTACTGCTACACAACATTCACTACTCACCTCCTCACATGTAGTACTAGTTTACAACTACTAAAGAAAAGAAATTCAAGGGGGTAAAGTCGCATAATAGACATAGTCGACCTTAGTCTTATATTATAACCCATTACAATATTATCTAAATATTTTACTTTCTCACATCATAGTTACTTACCCATGCATACATCACAACTACTTTCAAAATTCCATATACAGTAATGAGTCTATACTAATAACTTATTGACTAATCTAACCGTTTCCATTCACAGCCTATAAGAGATTCCTATAACCACCATAACTATTCATTTTAGCTCCTTCCCTATTTTGAATAAATAATAATCATACCCATACACTTTCTGCACAGACTATCATACAATCTACAAATACCACTACTACATTAGTCTATCACTATAAAATAACAACCCATCCCTCGATCAATGGTTATACCACTAAACTAGCTTCCTTACGCAAAAGTTACTAATATTCTGATGTTTAATCTTGTGACTTTATATCACTAACTTCGAGATCATCTTACTACCAATAGGGTATGACACCTTAACATATACTACTACTTGGGTGTAAATATTGTTCCAATATTTTGACATACATCACTACCCTTTAGCATGTCATCTGCAACAAGAATTTTTTGAAAGGGACTGAATACACTTCAACCTCAAGCTCAAACACACGATTGATGTAGACTGGGGTATAGGCTTAAATCAATATACTTTAAGGCACTTATGGACTTTTCTCAAGTCCTTGAGCAATTTTATAATATTTTATGACTCAATTAGAAGGGATCACCTCATTTAGACTCTAAGACTCTACACTTGGACCTACTCAACAGTGAAACATAGTTAATAAAGTCGGATTAAAGAAGGAATCTGCATAACTTCCAAATGGACAACACAATGGCACGATCTAGAACATAAAGAAAAGTAAAACATTCCTAAATACCTAGTAGCTTCCTACTTATAAGTGTGGCGCACTACTGTAATGCCCCGAGTCTGTACTTCGGATGCTACACGGTGCTCATGATCTCAAAAGACCACAATCTAACCCATGACTGGTATCTGTTGCAGTGACTGAATACTGATACTGTAAATGTGTAGAAATTAGGCAAAAATTGGCCATAAGGTTCAATACTGAAATAAACTAAATAAGGTATAACAATACCAAAATTGAAACATCTATCTGAAAATACTCTAGTCTGAAAAAGCTTCTAAACTGTCTGAAATACGGAGTTGATAGGACAAGCCCCCAACTAACTTCAACTACTAAAATTGTACTAATAAACTGAAATACTAAAGAAAATAATCATTTCATCGAACTATGAGGACTCACCACTAACTCTGACTGCTGAAAATCTAAACTACTAAGGCTGCTGAGGAGCCCCTGTGTCTGAACCTATGATATAAGACATCATAGCACAAGAGAAAAATATGCATTAGTACTTTGAATGTACTGGTATGCAAAGTGAAGTAGGCTAAAATGCATGGGTTCATATACAAGAACAATACTGACTGAATGACATGAGTACAACTGAATGAGAGTACAAGCATGAATACGTAAACTGTAACTGAAATTCTGATAATACTGAATACTGAGTCTGAATACTGATTAGTTGATAGCTGAGTATACTGATACTGTATTACTGAAAACTGAATGACTATATCTGACAGTCTTGATTCTGTGGAACTATACTGAGTTTCGTACTAAGCTGGGTGACTGTGTTTGACAGTCCTGAATCTATAGAACTAAACTGAGTTCTATACTAAGAATGAATCTGAAACTGAGACTGTAGGAGGTAGTCATCTAACTGACATACCTCTTTCTGAATAGATCGGTGTAACACCCCATAAAATTTCTTCATGTGTTATCTCCTAGTAGCATGCTTTTATAGTTGAAAACTTAAAAAATTTTCTAAGTGTCAAAAAGGACTTAGTCTCATTTTGAGCTACAAATCTTTGAGGATTTATTTTATGACCTTCCTGACCTTTGTTTGTTGATTTTTTTGTTGATATATGATGGGAAAGTCAAAATTACATCTCGAGTGAGTTTCAAAATTCTTAGATGAGCTTAAGGGCATGTTTGGAGTTGTAAAACAGTGAGCCGGGGTGATTAGCCCATGGCGCCCTTCTTATCGCCTTACTTGGGAAGGGCCACACGATAGGCAAGGCAGTGCCTTGCTAAGTCCGGCAGACTAGGAAGGGCGACACCTTGCTAAGTTTGGCTAGGCTTATTTTTTAGTTTCTTCTCTGAATCATTAAGGGTAAGATGGGTATTTTCCTTCCCCTTTTTAGCTTAAACATGGAATTATACTCCCAAATCACCATATTATTGATATTTTCCTCAAAATTCATCAAGACACTCCTTAGGATTTCAACCCAAAGATTCCATATAACTCAAGATTTCACCGCTAGTTTTCAAAATTGATTCAAAAATCGAAACTCCCAAACCAAGAGCATCAAGAACATTCGTTCAAATTCCTAATTTAAGGTATGTGGGGTTTACCCTAAAACTATATGGGCTTGTTGAAACACTTGAATATGATTTAAAGTTTATCAAGCATGAATTTATAAAGGGATTTTGAAATCTATGTTTTAATTATGCATCATGAATGTTTTGATGATATTGTTGTTTTGGCCTTTAGGTCTTTTCCCCTTAAATTTATTTATACCTATATGTATATGTATGAAATTGAAGATTTGATTGAGATCATTATTATTGAAATCC
>NC_061113.1:15147353-15179399 GCF_002878395.1 Capsicum annuum | reverse complement strand
AACACCTTGTATATTTGAACTGTTGAAAAACAAAGTTTCCTGCATGTGTTTACATGAGTTTAAAGAAAGAGTTCTTTCAATTGAATTGTGGATATGGTGGTCCCAAGTTTTATGTTTCAAAAGAAGAGATAATAAGATGTTATTATTGGCTCAGAGATGTGACTTGCAAGTCAATAGTATGATGATACCATATGTATGTATGCCATAATAGAGTTAGAGTTCACAGAGTTTGATTTCAGAGAATAACTGTTTTAAAGAGTTAAAAATGGGCTTAAAGAGGGTTAGGTGGTTACCCAAAGAATACATGAGTCAATTAGCTCATTTCCCAAAACCGTGATTTGTCGACACGAGTTTATGATATCCGAAAGAGAAAATTGTATGCTGGCAAAGGCCCTGTGGCGTAGTAGAAATTTAGAGACTCCAACTCTTGCGGCAAACTCGGGTTGGGGGCTTAGCTGCCGAGTTAAGGGAAGATTCCATATAGCCCATGGAATTTCAGAATTTTAGGGTCTACCATCTAGCGCAGAACTAAAAACAAAGAGTGTCATAGAGTTCAGATGATTTTATAGAGTCTTTTAAACATGCCCATTTATTTTTGAACCGTATATTATGTTTATGAATTGCTTTTAAATTGCTCTCACTTATGTTGAATAAAAATTATTATTTTAGATTTGCTCTGTGTACCAGTACAACTGTATTAACCCCCTACCTTCCAGGGTTTGAGGCTCAATCTAGAGGTCTGGCTAAGCAGTAGAGTTTTCAGAGAGAGGTGATTTATACAGTTGTGAGCCTTCTTTATTCCAGAAGGCCTGTTTATTCTAGACTATGTTATTTATTTTGTTTTGGGTCCACTGGGGGCCTTGTCTCAGATTCAGACAGTTGTCATTTTAGCATGTAATAGAGATTTTACAGACTGGTTTGGATAATGTCTAGTTACTATTGGATTTCAAATTCTTTTTTTTTATCGGAATTCAGAATATCACAATGATTTCGTATTAAGTTACATTTCCATATTTTCTTTTATAGTATAAATTTTGTTCGTGACTACCAGATAGAGAAGGGCGTCTGGGCCTTCAAGGTTCAAGATGCTCGTCACTACTAGGGCCTCAGTTTGGGTCGTGACAAATTTGGTATCAGAGCATGGTTCATGGTCCCAGGGTGTCTGCGAAGTTGCATCGGGTAGAGTCTTATTTATGAGTGTGTAGCGCGCCACACTTATAGGCAGGAGGCTATCAGGAGTTTAGAAATGTTTCCCTTCTTTGTGATTTAGTTCATGCTGTTGAGTCTATATGTCCCCTAATCAATGAATTCTTGTTTTTCAGAATATCACTATGCCTCCCTGTAGAATCAACGAATAGAATGCTCAAGCGGAAGAGGTCCGTCCAACTCATGGGATGCGGACCCGTAATAGAGCTCACACCCCAGAATTTATCCCTACTTTTGGAGTACCTCTAGTCTTGACCAGGCCCCCTCGGTCTCTAAGGAAAAATGTTAACCATTCTTAGCCTCCTCAGAGAGATATTTTGAATACTGAGTTCAGGCAGTCCATTTATATGATTGCACAACTGGTAGCCTCTCAGACTCGTTGGTCTAAAGATATAGGTTTGATATCTGGAACATCTAAAATTACTCGGGTTGGTCAGTTCATGAGATTAAACCCGCCTATGTTTACTGGCACAAAAGTTGAAGAGGACCCTCAGGGGTTCATTGATGAGTTAGAAAAGATTTTTTGAGTTATGCACGTGAATGAAGTTGAGGGTGTGGAGTTGGCAGCATATCAACTAAAGGATGTGGAAAACCAATGGTATAATTAATGGGAGAATTCAAAGGGTGGTGATGTCGAGCCGTCCGTGTGGGGCAATTTTGTGAAAGCCTTCCTTTACTGATTCTTTCCTCAAGAGCTGAGAGAGGCCAAAGCTGAAGATTTTATGAACCTAAAGCAAGGAAAAATGAGTGTCAAGGAGTACACTCTGAGGTTCAATCAACTAGCCTATTATGCTTCAAAAATGATAGGAAATATGAGGGCTCGTATGAGAAAATTTGCATCCAGTCTTTCAGATGGCTTGGTACTTGAATACAAGGGGGCAATACTGAACAGGGATATAGAATTTTCCCTACTGTCAATTCACATATACCAAGTAGAGGATTAGAATAAGAAGGTGGCTGAGGCAAGAAAAAAGGATAGGCAAGCCAATAGACCAGAATTATAGTCAGCACCAGGATGGTAATTGGGGGAACAAGTGGCAGAGGAAAAAGAATTAGAGTAATGCTCAGTCCACAGCCAGTGCTTCAGTTCCCAAACCTCCAACTGATTGGTGATTTCAGAATTTCCAGTCTAGTCATGGGCCAAGATTGTAGGGTACGCAGTCTCAGGGGAGTGTAGCTCATGCTCCTCGGTCATACCCGTACTGTGGAAAATGTAGGAGGGATCACCCAGGAAGATGTCAGTTCAGCACCATGGTATGTTATTTGTACAACTAGTCAGGTCATATCCAGAGGGATTGTCCAACAGTGAGAGGTAATGTTGGGGGAGCTAAGTCGCAGGTAATTCTTCTGCGCTAGCACCGTCTTTTAAGGGTGCCCCTTTAGCTATCGGAAGTAGTCGCAACTGGTTGTATGCTTTGTTGAATCTCCAAGAGGTAAAAGACTCACCAGATGTAGTCACGGGTACGTTACAAATTTTCTCTCATGATGTACATGTGTTGCTTGATCTCGGGTCTACCTTGTCTTATGTGACCCCATATGTGGCTGTCGGTTTTGGGTTTGAACCCAATGTAATTGCAGAACCTTTCTTTGTTTCCACTTCGGTAGGTGATTCTATTGTGGCTAGGAGGGTGTATAAAAATTATGTTGTGTCTATTTGCAGTCGGGATACTGTTTCAGACCTCATAGAGCTTGATATGGTTGATTTTGATGCTATCTTAGGAATGGACTGGCTCCATTCATGTTATGCTACGCTAGACTATAGAACTCGAAAGGTTACTTTTTCTTTTCTAAATGAGTCGGTGATAGAGTAAGAGGGGCATTCTTTAGTACCTATATGGAAGTTTATGTCTTACCTTAGAGCCCATAAGCTTATTTCCAGAGGTTATCTATATAATCTGACCGAGTAAAAGATTCTAATATTAAGATTCCTTCTCTTCAGTCAGTCCCCATGGAAAATGAATTTCTAGAAGTCTTTCCTGAAGATCTTCTGATAAGGAGATAGATTTTTGTATTGATCTGTTGCCAGACACTTATCCCATTTCTATTTCGCTTTATAGAATGGCTCTTGCAGAGTTGAAAGAGTTGAAAAAGCAGCTGACGGATTTGCTTGACAAAGGCTTTATTCACCCTAGTGTTTCTTCTTGAGGTGCACTTGTACTATTCATGTGTAAGAAAGATGGTTACCTTCGTGTGTGTATAGACTACCGTCAGTTAAATTAGGTCACTGCTAAAAATAAATATCCTCTTACTAGAATTGATGATCTTTTTTACCAGCTTTAGGGTGCTAGATGTTTTTCAAAGATAGACCTTAGTTCGAGATATTATCAGTTGAAGGTTAGGGAGGCTGATATTCCCAAAATGGCTTTCTGAACCCGATTTGGTCACTATGAATTTTTAGTCATGTCCTTCAAGTTGACTAACGCCCCTACAGCTTTCACGGACCTAATAAATAGGGTGTTCTGTCAGTTTCTAGATCTGTTTGTCATAGGTTTCATTGATAATATTTTGATTTATTCTAAGAGTAAGGAGGACTATGCCAATCACCACCAAACTATCCTTCAGACTCTCAAAGATCATAAGTTATATGCAAAAAAATTCCTAGCGTGAATTCTAACTTAATGCTATTGCATTCTTAGGGCATACTGTGTCTAGAGAGGGAATTAAAGTTGATCACCAAAAGGTTGAGGCAGTGAGAAAATGGCCCAGACCCACGACTCCAACCGACATTCAGAGCTTCTTGGGATTGGCAAAGTATTAGAGGAGATTTATTGAGAGCTTTTCCTCCATAGCTGCACCACTTACTAAATTGACACAGAAAAAGGTAAAGTTTGTGTGGTCTGACTCCTGCGAGAATAGTTTTGAGAGGTTGAAAGAAAAATTGACTATTGCTCCTGTTTTGTTTGAGAAGTTGAAAGACAAATTGACTACTGCTCCTGTTTTGACTCTTTTGGAAGGTACAGAGGGTTTTGTTGTGTACTGTGATGCATCCTGAGTGGGACTTGGGTGTGTGCTTATACATCATGGTGAAGTGGTGGCTTATGAATCTAGGCAGTTGAAGGTCCATGAGCAAAATTACCCCATGCATGACTTGGAATTAGAGGCCATGGTGTTTGCGCTTAAAATCTAGCGGCATTATCTTTATGGGGTACATGTTGATATATTTACTAACTATAAGAGTTAATAGTATCTTTTCTTGTAGAAAGAATTGACCCTCAAGTAGAGGCATTGGTTGGCACTTTTGAAGGATTATGACATGATCCTGCACTATCATCCGGGAAAGGCAAATGTGGTAGCCGATGCCCTCAGCAGATTATCTATGGGCAGTGTTTCTCATATTGAGGAAGGGAAGGGAGAGATGGTGTAGGATATTCACCGACTTGCAAATCTAGGAGTGCAACTTTAGGATTCTAAGGATGGAGGAGTAGTTGTTCAGGAGATAGCTAAATCTTCCCTTTGTGCAGAAGTTAAGGAGAAGCAGGCCGAAGATCCCATTTTGATGCAAATTAAGAAAGATGTAGGGTAACAAAAAGTGATGTCTTTTAAAATTGGTAGTGATGGAATCTTAAGATATCAGGTTAGGCTATGTGTGCCAGATATAGATGGGTTGTGGAAAAGAATTCTTGATGAGGCTCACACTTCGAGATATGTTGCTTACCCAGGCTCTACTAAAGTGTACCATGATCTTAATACAATATATTGGTGAAATAATATGAAACGTGATGTGGCTAATTTGTTTCCAAGTATTTGAATTGCTAACATATTAAAGTGGAGCATTTGAGGCTAGGTAGTACTTCCCAAGAGATAGCATTGCCTTTGTGGAAGTGGGACATGATCAATATTGATTTCATTATAGGAATTTCGAGGTCCCAAAACCAGTATTATTCTATCTGGGTAATTGTAGACCGGCTGACCAAGTCAGCTCACTTTCTGCCTGTCAGGACTAACTATCAAGAGATGATTATGCCAAGCTGTGCATTGAGGAAATAGTTCGCCTACATGGGGCACCTGTATCCATCATATCCGATCTAGGTACGCAATCCTCTTCACAGTTTTGGAGATTTTTTCAGAGGGCTTTAGGTACCTAATTGAACCTGAGTACTGCTTTCCACCCCTAGACAGATGGGTAAGCCAAACGCACCATTCAGACCCTAGAGGATTTGTTGAGGGCCTACGTAATTGACTTTAAAGGTAGTTGGGTAGATCGCTTGCCATTGATAGAGTTCGTATATAATAATAGCTATCATGCCAGTATTAAGATGGCTCCTTTTGAGGCATTGTATAAGAGAAGATATAAGTCACCAATAGGGTTGTATGAAGTGGTGAGACACAGTTATTTGGGCCTAATTTTGTTCATCGGGAAATGGAGAAAGTGAAAATCATTAGAGAACGACTTAAAATAGCCTAGAGTCGACAAAAATCCTATGCTGATGTTAGAAGAAGAGAGCTAAAATTTGAGGTTGGTAAGTGGGTGTTTCTCGAAAGTCTCCCCTATGAAGGGAGTCATGCATTTCAGGAGGAAATGTAAGATGGGTCCTCACTATATAAGACCATACTAGATTGTGAGGAGAATAGGAGGAGTCCCTTATGAGTTAGAATTGCATGCAAATCTGGGTTCCGTCCATCTAGTATTTTATGTGTCCATGTTGAAGAAGTGTATTGGAGACCATTCCCTAGTTTTGCCTGTATAGGAGATCAAAGTGACGGACTCCTTATCATATAAAGAGGAGCCTATTGCAATCTTGGATCGCCAAGTTAGGAAGTTGAGGAGTAAGGAGATAATTTCGGTTAAGGTGCTGTGGAAAAATCAAAAAGTGGAGGAAGCTACTTGGGAGTCAGAGGATGATATGCGTGCAAGATACCCAAACCTTTTTGATCTGGTGGATGAGGAAACGGAAGGTACAATCTTTGTCTTATTCTTTCTATGCCCTAGTATACTTGAAATCGTGCTTGTCTTTATTTTGCATCATCATTTAGGGAAGAATGATCCCAAGAGGGGATAATGTAACACCCCTCAAAAGTCCTTCATGTGTTATGTCCTAGTAGCATGCTTTTAGAGTTGAAAACTTAAAAAATTTTCGAAGTATCAAAAAGGAATTAGTCTCATTTTGAGCTCCAAATCTTTGAGGATTTATTTTATGACCTCCCAACCTCCGTTTGTTGATTTTTTTTGTTGATATACGATGGGGTAAGTCAAAAGTACATCTCGAGTGAGTTTCAGAATTTTTAGACTAGCTTAAGGGCATGTTTGGGGTTGCAAAATAGTGAGCCAGGGAGATTAGCCCCCGACGCCCTGCTTATCGCCTTACCTGGGAAGGGCCACGCTATAGGCAAGGTGGCTCCTCGCTAAGTCCGACAAACTAGGAAGGGTGGCTCCTTGCTAAGTCCGGCTGGACTTATTTTTCAATTTTTTGTCCAAATCATTAAGGGCAAGATGGGTATTTTCCATCTCTTTTTTTCCTCAAAATTCATCAAGAATACTCCTTAGGGTTTCAACCCAAAGATTTCATACAACTCAAGATTTCACCCCTAGTTTTCAAAATTGATTCAAGAATCGAAATCCCCAAACCAAGAGCATCAAGAACATTCGTTCAAATTCCTAATTTAAGGTACATGGGGTTTATCCTAAAACTACATGGTCATATTGAAACACTTGAATATGATTTAAAGTTTATCAAGCAAGAATTTATAAAAGGATTTTGGAATCTATGTTTTAATTATGCATCATGCATGTTTTGATGATATTGTTGATTTGGCCTTTAGGCCTTTCCCCCATAATCTAATTTATACCTATATGTATATGTATAAAATTGAAGATTTGATTAAGAGCATTATTATTGAAATCCCTCTCTTTTGATGAATTAGAATTTATGAACTTATTGGGAATGATTTGAAATACATGTTTAATTGTTTGAAAGTGGCCTTTTCAATATTATAGTATTTCACATTATTTTGAAGATGGCGAAAGGGAGTTTTTTGATATGATTATGTTCTTGTATCAAAGAGAAAGAATTGCATGTGATTGATATCTTTGGCATGACCTCCTTGTATATTTGAACTGTTGAAAAAGAAAGTTTCTTGCATGTGTTTACATAAGTTTTAAGAAAGAGTTCTTTGAAATGAATTGTCGGTATGGTGGTCCCAAGTGTTATGTTTTGAAAGAAGAGATAATAAGATATTATTATTGGCTCAGAGATGTGACTTGCAAGTCAATAGTATGATGATACCATATATATGTATGCCATAACAGAGTTAGAGTTCACAAAGTTTGATTTCCGAGAATACGTGTTTTAAAGAGTTAAAAATGGGCTTAAAGAGGGTTAGGTGGTTACCCGAAGAAGGCACGAGTCAATCAGCTCAGTGCCTAAAATCATGATTTGCCGACACGGGGTTATGATACCCAAATGGGAAAATTGTATGCTGGCGACAGCCCTCTAGCATAGTAGAGATTCAGAGACTCCAACTCTTGCAACAAATTTGGGTTGGGGGTTTGGCTGCCTAGTTAAGGGCAGATTCCATATAGCCCATGGAATTTCAGAATTGTAGGGTATACCACCTAGTGTAGAACTAAAAACAAAGAGTATCACAGAGTTCAGATGATTTTATAGTCTTTTAAACATGCCCATTTATTTTTGTACCGTAAATTATATTTATGAACTGCTTTTATATCGCTCTCACTTATGTTGAATAAAAATTATTATTTTGGATTTGCTCTGCATACCAGTATAACTGTATTGACCCCCTACCTTCCAGAGTCTGAGGCTCAATCTAGAGGTCCAGCTAAGTAGTAGAGTTTCCAGAGAGAAGCTGTTTGTGCAGTGGTGAGCCTTCTTTATTCCAGAAGGCCTATTTATTTCAGACAATATTATTTATTTGCTTTTGGATCCACCGGGGGCCTTGTGTAACACCCCGCATTGGGCTACAATATAGACTATGATTCCGATGTATTGATAAATCCCGAAGCCATAAATCCTATGCCAATAAGGCATGTTAATTATTTGTGTAGCATGTGAATCCATTCAAGCTTGAACTTAGACCACAGGGGTCATTTGACTCAAGGACGAGTTGAAAACTACTTCGATTGATTAAGCTTAAGTGGACATTATAACTTGTGTCAACTCCTATCGACCATGACTCTTTGTATATGACGAATTAGAAAGCCTACTATGTGTAAAATGATAGATTTCTGAGTTAGCTTTCCAACAATACTAATTTTGCTAAAGTCTGGCACCCAAGCAAGAAGTTATGGCCTTTCAAAGTAATATGCGTCGCCTAACCAATCGCACATGGCCACTGAAAAGCATAGGAGATAGCATAGGCAGCACCTATGTAAACATAGGCGATAGCATAGGAGGCGCCTATGTAAACATAGGCGATAGCATAGGCGGCGCCTATGTAAAGTTTTCAAGTGACTTAAACACTCCATTTTTGGGGCAAAATGGTCCTTTTCCACCTTTACTTAGCCCTAAACACGAAATTCAGCTCCAAAGACCCCAAAATACACCTTCATTCATCAAAAGTGCTCAAGGATTCTCCTTAGGGTTTCAAAATAAAAACCTAAGCAACTCAAGATTCAACCAGGGGTTTTAGAAACTGATTACTTATTTGGAATCCTCTCAACGTAGGTTTCAAGAAGCACCTAATATTCGTAGTAATCGAGATATGTGGGGTTATTCAAAAATCTCATGGGTGTAGTTTTATGAACATGCACGCTTTTAAATAGGGGTTTTCAGTAAAATACTAATAACTTGCTTTTATTATGATTTCTAAGTCATTTTTTTAAGGTCATGGGAATCGTTTGCTTATATGCTT
Organism: Capsicum annuum; assembly: GCF_002878395.1. Classification (NCBI taxonomy): domain Eukaryota; kingdom Viridiplantae; phylum Streptophyta; class Magnoliopsida; order Solanales; family Solanaceae; genus Capsicum; species Capsicum annuum. The sequence continues at coordinate 15,170,384 of NC_061113.1, read as the reverse complement.
CAATGATTGAAACCATGCATATGTGATTTGAGATTTTCCATGGAAGTTTGATAAATATGAATGATAAATTGCTTTCAAATTCCTATGATAATGTTTCAATACCCTATATTATATTTTGACCAACAAAAGAGAGCATGAATTTGAAATAATTATTTTCCACTACTTGTAAATTATGAAAACATCTTGATTTTTAAATGATTATGCATATGTTGATATGATATTGATGACTTGCAAGTCGGGTATGACAATACCCTACAAATAAGATATATGATTGAATCAGAGGAAATTTGAATGCATTGATTTTACATGAAATAGGTGGATGCCCGAAGAAGGCGCTTGAGCGTAAGGGCTCATTGCTGGAAACCGTGTTTGCCGACATGGGAATTTGGTACCCTACTTTGTGATCTTGCGTACCTGACTTTATGTCATTCCCAAATTGAGACTATGGTTAGGACTCCTGCTTTGTGATCTTGTGCACTACCATTGGGTCGAGCCACACTGTTGTGTGATCTTGTGTGTCTTCCCCTCATGTACACTCTAATCTCGGCGGAAACCGAGGTTTGACAGTTGGTGTAAATATGATATGTAGGGTATTTTACCTAGCTCAATTGCATTACATTGTTGTTGAAAATAATTACATTATGCCCATGTGTTTTCAAATGACTTGATATGAAACTGCTTTATAATGGATCTCAACTATATTTTATAAAAATATTATGTTTTGTTTTGATATCTCTGCGTACTAGTACTTTTGTATTGACCCCCTTCCTCCTAGGTTCGGAGGCGCAGTCTAGGGGTCCAGAAAATTAGTAGATTCCTCGGACAGATTTGCAGAGTCACTTGGTGAGCCTTCTATGTTTTGGAAGGCCTGATTATCTAGCAGTATCATTTATCATTTATTAGTTTTGGGTCTACTGGGGGCCTTATCCCAGTTTTCACATAGACATTTATTTTAGTCATGTAGTAGAGATTTTGTAGACGTTATAGAGGTGTTGATTTGAGGTTTTGGGATATTATTCCCCATTATTGCTTTCATATGACTCTTGACCATGTTTTCCATAATGTTATTTGTCTTCCGCATCTCTTTATTATTTGAATTATGTGCATGATTATCAGAAAAATAGGGGTGTTTTGGACCTTCATGGTTTGGGATACTCGTCACGGCCAGGGCCCCAATTTGGGTCATGACAAACTTGGTATCAAAGCATGGTTCATGTTCCCAGGGTATCTGCAAAATCGCATCGGGTAGAGTTCTGTTTATGGGTGTGTAGCGCACCACACTTATAAGCAGGAGGTTGCTAGGTATTTAGGAAATATTTCCCTTCTTTGTGATTTAGTTCGTGCTTTAGAGTCTGAACTGTCCCCTAATTAATGATCTCTTGTATTTTAGAAACACAATTATGCCTCCACGTCGTATCATCGATCAGAATGCTCAGGCAGATGAGGTCTATCCCACCCATGGAATGCGGACCCGTAACAGAGCTCACACTCCAGAACTTATCCTTACTCTAGGGGTCCCTCCAGTCCCAACCAGTCCACCTCGGGCTTCGTGGACTAATATCAACCGTCCCCCAACTGCTCAGGGAGATTTTTCAAATGCAAAATTCAGACGGTCTATTCATATACTGACATAGTTGGTAGCTAACCAGGCTCAATGATCAGAAGATATTGGGTCTGCATCTGTTACGTCTGAGGCTACTAGGGTCAAACATTTCATGAAGATAAACCCACCTAAGTTCACTTGCACTAAGGTGGAGGAAGATCCACAGGAGTTCATGGATGAAATGGAAAAGATCTTTAAGGTACTGTATGTGGATGAGGTTGAAGGGGTGGAACTAGCAACTTATCATCTCAAGGATGTTGTGAATCAGTGGTATGCTGACTGAGAGGATGCAAAAGGTGAGAGTGCTAAGCCCACAGTTTGGGAAAAATTTGTGGAAGCTTTCCTTGATTGATTCTTTTCTCTGGAGTTGAGGGAGGCCAAAGAGGAAGAGTTTATGAATCTGAAGCAGGGCAGTATGAGTGTCCAGGGGTACACTTTGAAGTTTAATAAACTAGCCCGCTATGCCTCAGAGTTGACAAGTAATATGAGAGCCTGAATGAGGAAATTTGCATCTGGCCTTTCTGGTAACCTGATGCTTGAGTGCCAGGGGGAAATATTGAATAAGGAACTAGACTTTTCTCGGCTGACCGTTCATATGCAGTAGATAGAAGAAAACCAAAAGAAAAAGTCAAAAATAAGAGAGAAAAACAGGCAACCAAAGAGGGCCAGAACCGCAGATCAGAATCACAACCAATCATAGAGTGGCAACTAGGGAAATAGATGGTAAAAGAAGAAGTCTTGGAGTAATGCACTGTCAGCTGCCAGTACCCCAACACCCAGACCAACAGAAAATAGACGATTACAGAGTTTTCAGACTCCTCATAGATTCAGAGCCCCAGATACTCAGTCATAGGGCAGTGTGTCCCAACAGCGTTGTACTCATCCACGGTGTAAGACTTGTGGGAAGAATCACTCAGAGAGATGTTATTTTGAGGGGAGGAATTGTTATACTTGTGGCAAGGTGGGCCACCTTCAAAAATACTGCCTTTCTGCTGGAGGTAATATAGGGGGGACTAAGCCCCAAGCCGCGTTCACAGCTCCTCTTCATAAGGGTGCCCCTTTAGCTGTCGGGAATAGTCGCAACCGATTATATGCTTTGACCAACCGCCAGGAGGTGGAAGTTTCCTCATATGTTGTTACCGGTACGTTACAAATCTTTTCCCATGATGTATATGTGTTACTTGATCCTGGGTCTACTTTATCCTATGTGACCCCTTATGTGGTTGTTGGTTTCGGGTTTAAGGCCAGTGTGATTTCTGAACCCTTTTCTATTTCCAACCCGATGGGGATTCTATTGTTGCTAGGAGGGTATACAGGGGTTGTGTTGTGACTGCTGGTAGCTGGGATATGCTAGCAGATCTCATAGAGTTAGATATGGTTATTTTTTATCCTATCTTAGGAATGGATTGGCTCCATTCGTACTATGCCACATTAGATTGTAGGACTCGAGGGGTCATTTTTTCTTTCCTGAAGGAACCAGTGCTAGAGTGGAAAGGGCATTCTTTAGCACCTAGAGGGCATTTTATATCCTATCTTAGAGCCCGCAAACTCATTTCTAAAGGTTGCTTGTACCACCTTATCTGATTTAAGAACTCCAATGCCGAGAGTCTTCCTTTTCAATCTGTTCCTATAGTAAAAGAATTCCCAGAAGTCTTTCCAAATGATCTCCTAGGAATACCACCTGATAGGGAGATTGAGTTTGGTATTGATGTGTTGCCAGACACTCATCCTATTTCTATTCCGCCATATAGAATGGATCCTGCAGAACTAAAAGAGTTGACAGAACAATTAGCAGATCTCCTAGATAAGGGTTTTATACGCCCCAGTGTGTCTCCTTGGGGCACGCCTGTACTTTTCCTATGAAAGAAAGATGGTTCCCTTCATATGTGCATAGACTACCATCAGCTGAATAAGGTCACAATTCAAAATAAATATCCTCTTCCTAGGATTGACGACCTTTTTTACCAGCTTCAAGGTGCTAAGTGCTTTTCAAAAATAGACCTTCATTTGGGTTATCATCAGTTGAAACTTAGGGAGTCAGACATACCTAAGACAGCCTTCCAAACCCAATATGGTCACTACGAATTTCTAGTCATGTCCTTCGGGTTGACTAACTCCCCTGCATCCTTCATGGATCTTATGAATAGAGTATTCCATCAGTTTCTTGACTTGTTCATCATTGTATTTATTAATGATATTATGATCTATTCTAAGAGTAAAGAGGATCACGCCAATCACCTCCGAATTATTCTTCAGACCCTTAAAGATCATCAGCTGTACGCCAAATTTTCTAAGTGTGATTTCTGGTTAGATGCTATTGCCTTCTTGGGGAATATTGTGTCCAGTGACGGGATTAGAGTGGATCCCCAGAAAGTTGAAGCAGTGAGAAAATGGCCCAGACCCACGACTCCAACCGATGGGTATTACAGAAGGTTCATAGAGAGTTTCTCTTCCATAGCTGCTCCATTCACTAAATTGACTCAGAAAAAAGTGAAGTTTGTGTGGTCTGATCTGTGTGAGAATAGTTTTGAGAAGTTGAAAGGCAAACTGACCACTGCTCCTATTTTGACCCTCCCCGATGGCGTAGATGGTTTTGTGGTATACTATGATGCATCCCATGTAGGACTTAGTAGTGTGTTGACGCAGCATGGTAAGGTAGTGGCTTATGCATCTAGGCAGTTGAAGATGCACGAGTGGAACTACCCTACCCATAATTTGGAGTTAGCGGTTGTGGTGTTTGCACTTAAGATTTGGTGGCACTGCTTGTATGGTGTTCATGTTGATATCTTTACTGACCACAAGAGTTTGCAGTATGTTTTCGCGCAGAAAGAATTAAACCTCAAGCAGAGGCGCTGGATGGAGCTTCTAAAATACTATGATATGAGCCTGCATTACCATCTGGGCAAGGCAAATATTGTAGTCGACGCCCTCAGCAGGTTGTCCATGGGTAGCCTTTCTCATGTAAAAGAAGGAAAGAAAGAGATGGTGAAGGATATTCACCGCTTTGCAAATCTGGGAGTACGAATCTTACATTCCGAAGATAGAGGGGTAATTGTTCATGAGTTAGCTAAGTCATCCCTTTGTACTGAAGTTAAGGAGAAGCAGGTTAAAGATCCTATCTTGATGCAAATCAAGAAAGATGTGGGTCAACAAAAGGTTATGTCATTTGAAATTGGTGGTAATGGTATTCTGAGATTTCAGGGTAGGTTGTGCATTTCGAATGTTAATGAACTACTGGAAAAAATCCTTGATGAGGCGCACACTTCAAGGTATGTCATTCACCCAGGCTCTACTAAGATGTACCATGATCTGAAAACTTTGTATTGGTGGAATAACATGAAACGTGATGTAGCTGATTTTGTGTCCAAGTGTTTGAACTGTCAACAAGTGAAGGTAGAACACATGAGGCAAGGTGGTACTTCCCAAGAGATAGCTCGGCCTTTATGAAAGTGGGAGATGATAAAACTGGACTTCATTATAGGACTTTCGAGATCCCAAAACCAGTATGATTCTATATGGGTGATTGTAGATCGGTTGACAAAGTCAGCCCACTTTTTGCCTGTGAGGACTAATTATTCGGGAGAGGATTATGCTAAGATTTACATTAAGGAGATAGTTCGGTTGCATGGGGCACCAGCGTGCATTATATCCAATAGAGGTACGCAGTTTTCATCTTAGTTCTGGAGATCTTTTCAGAAGGGTTTAGGTACACAAGTGAATTTGAGCACAGCTTTCCACCCTCAGATGGATGGGCAAGCTGAGCCATTCAGACCCTCAAGGATATATTGAGGGCATGCATCATTGATTTCAAAGGTAGTTGGGCAAATCACCTGCCACTGGTTGAATTTTCTTACAATAATAGTTACCATGTCAGCATCAAGATAGCTCCTTTTGAGGCTTTGTATGGGAGGAGATATAGGTTTTCGATAGGATGGTATGAAGTGGGTGAGACTCAGTTGTATAGGCCTGATCTTTTTCATCAGGCGATAGAGAAAGTGAAGATCATTAGAGAACGACTCAAGACTGCTCAGAGTCGTTAAAAGTCCTATACCAATGTTTGGAGAAGAGAACTAGAGTTTGAAGTTGGTGATTGGGTATTTCTCAAGGTTTGTCCTATGAAAGGAGTTATACAATTTGGAAAAAGGGGTAAATTGAGCCCTTGCTATATAGGGCCATATTAAATTCTGAGAAAGAATGGTGCAGTTACTTATGAGATAGAATTATCTGTAAGTTTGGGTTCCATTCATCTGGTATTCCATGTATCCATGTTGAAGAAATGCATTAGAGATCATTCTTTGGTATTGCTAGTAGAGGATGTCAAAGTGATAGATTCCTTGTCTTACGAAGAAGAGCCCGTTGAAATTTTAGATTGCCAAGTTCGAAAGCTGAGGAGCAAAGAGATAGCTTCAGTAAAGATACTGTGGAAGAATTAGAAAGTCGAAGAAGCAACTTGGGAGTCAGAGGATGACATGAGAATTAGATATCCCAATTTGTTTGTTTTGATGGAGGATGAGACAGAAGGTATTATTCCTATCTTATCTTTCCTAGCCTTTTATTATGCTTGAAATCGTGTCTGTCTGTGGCCTGCATCATTATTCGGGGACTAATGATCCTAAGAGGGGGATAATGTAACGCCCTGCATTTCGGGTTACAATATAGACCATGATTCCGATGTTTTGATAAATCTCGAAGCCATAAATCCTATGCCAAAATGGCATGCTAATTATTTGGGTAGCATGTGAATCCATTCAAGCTTGAATTAGACCATAGGGGTCATTTGACTCAAGGACAAGTTGAAAACTACTTGGATCGGTTAAGCTTAAGTGGACATTATAATTTGTGTCAACTCCTATCGACCATGACTCTTTGTATATGTCGAATTAGAAAGCCTACTATGTGTAAAATGATAGGTTTCTGAGTTAGCTTTCCAACGATACCAATTTTGCTAAAATATGGCACCCAAGCAAGAAGTTATGGCCTTTCAAAGTAATATGCGTCACCTAACCAATCACACATGGCCACTAGAAAGCATAGGCGATAGCCTAGGCGGCGCCTATGTAAACATAGGTGATATCATAGGCGGTGCCTGTGTAAAGGTTTTAAGTGACTTAAACACTCCATTTTTGGGGCAAAATGGTCCTTTTCCATCCTTACTTAGCCCTAAACACGAAATTCAGTTCCAAAGACCCCAAAATACACCTTCATTCATGAAAAGTGCTCAAGGATTCTCCTTAGGGTTTCAAAATAAAAACCCAAGCAACTCAAGATTCAACCGGGGGTTTTAGAAACTAATTGTATATTTGGAATCATCTCAACGTAGGTTTCACAAAGCACCTAACATTCATAGTAATCGAGGTACGTGGGGTTATCCAAAAATCTCATGGGTGTAGTTTTGTGAACATGCATGCTTTTAAATGGGGGTTTTCAATAAAATACTAATAAATTGCTTTTATTATGATTTCTAAGTCATTTTTTTAAGGTCATGGGAATTGTTTGCTTATATACTTCAATGGTTGAAACCATGCATATGCGATTTGATATTTTCCATGGAAGTTTGATAAATATGAATGACAAATTGCTTTCAAATTCCCATGATAATGTTTCAATACCCCATATTATATTGTGACCAACAAAAGAGAGTATGAATTTGAAATAATTATTGTCTACTACTTGTAAATGATGAAAACATCTTGATTTTTACATGATTATGCATATGTTGATGTGATATTGATGACTTGTAAGTCGGGTATGACGATACCATACAAATAAGATATGTGATTGAATCAGAGGAAATTTGAATGCATTGATTTTACATGAGATAGATGGATGCCCGAAGAAGGCGCTTAAGTGTAAGGGATCATTGCTGGAAACCGTGTTTGCGACATGGGAATTTGGTACCCTGCTTTGTGATCTTGCGTACCTGACTTTATGTCATTCCCAAATTGGGACTATGGTTAGGAGCCCTGTTTTGTGATCTTGTGCACTACCATTAGGTCGAGACATCTTGTTGTGTGATCTTGTGTGACTTCCCCTCACGTACACTCTAATCTCGGTGGCAACCGAGGTTTGACAGTTGGTGTAAATGTGATATGTAGGGTATTCCTCCTAGCTCAGTTGCATTACATTGTTGTTGAAAACAATTACATTATGCCCATGTGTTTTCAAATGACTTGATATGAAACTACTTTATAATTGCTCTCAACTATATTTTGTAAAAATATTATGTTTTGTTTCGATATCTCTGTGTACCAGTACTTTTGTATTAACCCCATTCCTCCCAGGTTCGGAGGCGCAGTCTAGGGGTACAGAAAATCAGTAGATTCCTCGGACAGATTTGCAGAGTCACTTGGTGAGCCTTCTATGTTTCAGAAGGCCTAATTATTTGGCAGTATCATTTATCACTTACTAGTTTTGGGTCTACTAGGGGCCTTGTCCCAGTTTTCACATAGACATTTGTTTCAGTCATGTAGTAGAGATTTCGCAGACGTTATAGAGGTATTGATTTGAGATTTTAGGACATTACCTATTATTGCTTTCATATGACTCTTGACCATGTTTTCCTTAATGTTATTTATCTTCTGCATCTCTTTATCATTTAAATTATGTGAGTGATTACCAGACAGATAGGGGCGTTTAGGCCCTTCATGGTTTGGGATACTCGTCACGGCCAGGGCCTCAGCTTGGGTCGTGACACCTTGTCTCAGATTTAGACAGTTGTCATTTTAGCATGTAATAGAGATTTCGCAGACTGGTTTGGATGTTGTCTAGTTATTGTTAGATTTCAAATTCTTCTTTTTTTTAACCTAAATTCAGAATATGACCATGATTCCGTATTAAGTTAGATTTTCTTTTATTGTATAAATTTTGTACATGACTACCAAATAGAGAAGGGTGTCCGGGCCTTCATGGTTTGGGATGCTCGTCACGGCCAAGGCCTCGGTTCGGGCCATAAAGAATTGTTATCCTATGTCTCACACTAATGATTCGTTTGACCAGCTTCAGAATGAAATCGAGTTTTCTAAGACTGATTTGAGGCTTTGTATGGTAAGAGATGTCATTCTCCAGTTGGATGAATTGAGACTTCTTAGCATAGAACCTCATGATGTGGATATGCTTCAGGAGTTATTGGATAGAGTCGAGATGAGTCGGGTTAGATTGAGAATGGCTCAGAGTAGGCAGAAGGCCAATGCAGATTGTTGGCTTCGTGCCTTGATATTTGGAGTTGGTGACTGTATATTCCTCCGTGTTTTGACCATGAAGTGTGTGATGAGGTTATAAAGGAAGGGTAAGTTTAGTCCTCGATATATTGGTCCTTTTGAGATTCTCTGGACAGTTGGCGAGGTGGCTTATGAGTTAGCTTTACCTCTAGATTTTGCCACTGCTCATCTAGTTTTCCATGTCTTCATGTTGTAGAATTACTTTCATGATATGTCTTGTGTGCTTAGGTGGGAATCAGTCCAATTAGAAGAGCATTTGACCTTTGTGGAGGAGCCCATGTTTATTTTGGCTAGTGATGAGAGACGGTTATGTACCAGGGAGATCCCTGTAGTTAAGGTTTAGTAGAGATACTGCCCAGTAGAGGAGGCCACTTGGAAGATCGAGAGTGAGATGTGGACCCAGTATCCTTACTTGTTTGAGGCTTCAAGTACTTTCTTAACCTTAACTTTCAAGGACAAAAGTTCCTTAGTAGTGGATATTGTAATGACCCTTCAGGTCATTTTCCATACTGTCCACTTATTTTCACTGTTAGAGTTTTTCCATAGCTTTCCTAAGTCATTCATGACTTGCTAGAACCGATAGTTTGATTATCGGACAGTTCATTTGATTTTAAAACAAGTTCCCCATTTAGAAGCCTTTGCTAGTTTCAAATGGACACCAAGCAAAAATCTCAGTAAAATAATCTAGGATACAAATTCTGACTGCACCAACAGCTCAAGAATATCAATTGTAGTCTAGGGAGACCCTTCGTTTAGGTCCCACTGTATCCGAGCTCATTTTGACCCATTGGTCGGAAAGTTGAAAATAGAAAAATATGAGTGTGGGACCTATAAGTGTCCTAAATAACCTCAAATAGAAAATTTTACTTCACCAATGCATCTGGAATGGCGAATTTAGTGGGGTTACATAGTTAGTTTGCGAAAAACATAGTCTAAATGAGTCCAAAAAGTCAAAAATATGTTTTGACCTTGCGGACCCCATATAAGCGCGACCGTGGTACTATAAAAAGCCACCTTTGGTCGAATTTTGGCCATTTTCCACTTTCCTTTGAACCCTAGAAGCCCTATAATGACTTGTTAACTTCAATTGATTCTTGGGGGTGAGTCAAAAGTTTGATTAACATATATATTCATGATTAATAACGGGTATGAGGTAAGAATACTTCCATTACGCTCTAATTTCTTGAATTTTTTACCAAAACCCCAATTAGCTTGAGCATGATTTTATCCCAAATAAGCTTTCTTTTCACTTTATTCTTAAGGGTTATGATTCCCTAATGATAGTTGAATATTGGGTTGATCTCGAAAATGTGTTTTTTGTATGTGAAACCCACTTGGGGTTTTTGGTGTCGTTTTTGGGCCCAAAGCATAATGGTGCAATATGAATATCAAAATTCTCGTGATGATGTGTAGATTATATTTTTAATAGCTTGACACCTTGAAGAATCTTCTTAGAAAGAAAAATCAAAGGTTTAGCAGTTCGTGAGCTTTCTTTGGATTTGAGGTAGGTTAGGCTTACTTCTTGTTAGATTGAGCTATGTTATAGTATAATTATGATATCTTGTTAGATTGGGAAGGTTTCTATATGTTGTATTGATAAATGGTAACACTTGGGATTGATTGAATCATTTAGGTAATTTTGAACCAATAGATTGGGATGCTTGACTTTTAGGCTAGAACCTTTGTTAATTGGACTTATTGTCTCATGGATAGCATGACAAGGCTCTAGTTGCTTTAGTTAGATGGGATTGACCTTGTCACTCAAGTTAAGGGTAATTTGACCCTAGTAGCATATATTTGTGAAATTTCCTTAGTTGCCATGGATAAGTTAAAGAGTAGTTCTCAATAAAGACCTTAACCATAGGACTATTGTGGCTTGTCAAACATCTAAGGCTTGATTTAGATACTACAGCCTAGTCTGGGGTAGAAATTGACTTAGAATTAATTTCAGGGATTTAGATGTGGGCTTGTTGACCCACCTTAAGGCAAGATTGAGGATTAGTTTCCTTGAACCCTTATGCTTAGTAATTGACTTGAGAGTGCCCTTTTGAGGCAATATTGGTGGCTCTTGGTACTTGTTGGTTATGCGGAATTGCATTGAGAATAATGCCCAAGGAATTATGCCTTGTATGCCTTATTGGCTAAAGTTTATGTCAAGATATTAATTATGTTATTATGATTAGTGATTGTTTGGGCTAATGAGCGTGCTATTAAATGAGTCCTTAACTATAATATGGTCAGAGCCATAAATGATGTTATTGACCACGCTATGAATAAGCTACAGATTAGTTTATGCTTAGCCATTGTTCATATTAATGATAGATTATCTTTATTCCAATAGTAGGCCAATGAATACGCTAATGAGCCATTGTTCTTGATATCGCTTAAGGTTATGCCATGGTCTAAATGACTAGATTATGAATTATGGTGATTGCATTAGAAGTGATGTATATGATTGTTGACCAAATTATAGTAATGTAATGTGTGGATGTGGATTAGAAGTGATGTATATGATTGATACAACACTGCATTCGACTATGAAATGTGTAGCCTTGCATTGAATTTTAAAGACTACAAAAATGTTGGTGCATTATATTATTAAAATAAAAATATTAAAGTGCATTATAATTAGTAGGCATAAAGTGAAGAAACTGGTGTTATTATTCTTGTAACTCACCACATTATATTTTGTGTTAGTGGGTATAAATTGTGGTAAAAGATGACTATTAGTATTGTAACTCATATGGCCATCAGTTTCATGTAACTTATGTAACATCAAGACTATTCATCTATCCTCATAACTATCCCTCATTCATCTTATTCAATACATGAAAGAATTTTTCACCTATAAATAGTGGTGTTTCTTTCTTTGTTAGTGGGAAGAATACATGGAAAAATTCTTCACCTATAAATATTCTAAGTCTCCAACAATTTTCACTACACAAAAGAGAGTAACTATATTAGTGAAAGAGAGAGTTGAGACAAAGAAAATGTTCTAAGTCTACAACTATATTCACTATACAAAAGAGAGTTTTAATATGTTAAAGGAAGGTGTTCTTATGGTGGAGTTTTGGACTCTTCAACTAATCCAGAGTTGCTTGAGTTGCACATCGTGATGGGTTGTTGTATCCTGGAGGGGACAAGTCAAGATATATACTGTTGGATCAGTGTAGATTATGCCACAGTGGGCTTGAATCTAGCTCCTTAAAGAGAGTAAAATATCTACATCTCAACCAAGAAGAAGATCATTTTATTTTCTTCATGTTTTGTATTTTCAACTGTAATTTAATTATTATGTTATATTACACCAATAATTTTAAGGAGATTCATGTTTTGTTACAGTTTGAAAAATTGTGGATATCAAGATGAGAGATCTTAACATCTCAATGTCACTAGTCTCTTCAAGAGATGAAAGGGAAGAGATGAAGAGTAAAGTATTTTTTAACTTACTCAACTCAAGCCAAGAAAAGGTAAAAAAAAAATTACTTCTTTCAGAAGAAAGGTAAAAAATCTTCTACCTAATATTTTTAATGAATAAAGTAATACTACTTTTCATGAACATAAAGTGGTATTCAAATCTGCTTCATCCTTAATCAGAGATCGAGGGCTTGGCCCTAGGTATAGAGAAAACTCTGTTAGGAGCACTGCCACCTTAATGGGCCCTGCAATGTGCGATCATGATTAGTCGAGGCTCCAATGCGGACACCGGATATCGAATGAAAAATCAAAAAAAAAATGGTATTCAAATTCTTGAAATAGTGGGGGCTAATGAAATAAAGAAAAATATCCTCATGAAAAATGTGATGTTTGCACTTTTAAGAATGTGTTTAAAATGTGTTACAAGTGCATAATTAGTCTTGGAATAAAACACATGCATGTTACTATTTGCATATGACTTGATATCTTTAAATTTGGCTCTAACATTTTATCAGAGAAAGGATCAAAAAATGTTGAGTAGTCATTTGACATTAAATATTTGACTGAGATAAATTTAATTCTAGAAATGAAAAATATCTAAATCATGTGATTGAACTTTTCTTTGACATGTCACATTATGATGAAAAATTTTGAAATACAATTTTGTTGATTTTATAAGTCATGCAACTCCTTCTAATCCAAATATATGAAATTGGTGTGATAATAAAAAAAGGAGCTTGCTAGCCTAATAAAAAAAAATGAGATGTGTGACTTATTGCATTTGACCTGAAATTGTGTAAAAGTACTTAAGCAAATTATACAAGAAAATCAGGTATATTTACTTGGTTAAAAAAAAATTGTGACTTGTTTTATTAAAATAAATCCTGTTGTACATAAAAGTGTTTTGGATGCAAATAAAAATAAAATTTTGGTGTTATTTGTTGAAATAAAAAATTAATTATTATTTTCTAACTCTATCATGAAGGTTGAACTAATTATTTTAGATTCAACTAGTGAAAAAGTGAATTGATTAATCACTTTATTTTGAGAAATTAATTTTTTTTAATTTTGAGTTATTGTGGTAGCACCAATATTATTGATAGAGTTTGAAGTTGTTACTATAATAGAAAATTTCAAACCCGTGAGAATAAAATAATATTATGAGATTATATTTTATAAGTGGTACCGCTAACATTGAGTATGTCAAATTATGTGATTATCTTGCATATGAACTAAGAAAGGTCTTGGTAAGATAAAGGGTCTGAATCACATTGAGGGGAGTATTGAAGCCTATAAAAAGATCATGAATCATATATTAGAAAATCCAACCTGGTTATTAGAGAATCTATAATCAGGTTCAATGGAGAAAACGAATCATACGATGACTTCTTGTGGGACGCACTATTGTTTAATCCTTTCTATGATGTGAGTGCATTTTGTTCCTAAAATGATTTGAGAAGATTGAGTCTAAGAACTCTTAATGAAATTTTGTATCTCGTATGAGTGGGGTGTCGAAATTACAGGACCACCCTTGATTGATTTTACCTATGTGAGTGTGGAAGTAGATCGCTTTCTATGAGAATTGAACTTTTTCTTTAAAACGCTCATGAAAAATTGGGATAACACATGATTGTAGCGTGCTAACTATTAAAACTTATGTCAACACCTTAATTATTGTGTGTAACCAGTGATTCTTTTTTTTTTAAGCAGTCATAGTTCAAGTTTGAGACCACTACTAACTCTGGAGTAAAGATTATTGTTTTACTAAGTGGAGGTTCAATGCTGAGCACACTTTCATTATGCACAACAGTCTCCCTTCAACTAAATTGGTGAACTCTCTTATTTCAATATTAAAAATGAGTAGGGGAATATTGATGCATTTTATTATTAAAATAAAATTATTAAAGTGCATGACAATTAGTAGGCATAAAGTGAAGAAAGTGATGTCATTATTTTTGTAACTCACCACATTATATTTTTGTGTTAATGGGTATACATTGTGATAAAAAATGACTATTAGTCTTGTAATTCATATGGCCATTAGTTCTCGTAACTCCATGATCATTAGTTTCATGTAACTTATGTAACATCAAAACTATTCATTTATCCGCATTACTGCCCCTCATTCATCTTATTCAATACATAGAAGAACTCTTCACCGATAAATGGTGGTATTTCTTTCTTTGTTGTGAGATAAGAAAAAATGGTAAATGTAAAAATTATATTAGTGAAAGAGAGAGTTGAGACAAAGAAAGTATTCTAAGTCTCCAACTATATTTACTATACAAAAGAGAGTAACTATATTAGTGAAAGAGAGAGTTGAGACAAAGAAAATATTCTAAGCCTACAATTATATTCGCTATACAAAAGAGATTTTTAATATGTTGAATGAAGGTATTCTTAAGGTGGAGGTTTGGACTCTCCAACTAATTCGGAGTTGCTTGAGTTGTACATCGGGATAGATTATACCGCAGTAGACTTGAATCTCCTTAAAGAGAGCGAGATATCTGCATCTCAGCCAAAAAGAAGATCATTTTATTTTCTTCACTTTTTTGTATTTTTAATTGTAATTTAATTATTATGTATATTACACCAACAAAAAGTATTATCCATACAATAAGACATATTTCCTCCGTTTCAAAAAAAATGACCTACTTTCCTTTTTAGTCTGTTTCAAAAAGAATGACCCTTTCCTTTTTTGGCAATACTTTAATTTCAACTTTCCACATGACATGTTTAGGACCACAAGATTAAAGGACATTTTGGTACATTTGAGACAACTTTAATTTAAGGCTACAAGATTCAAAAGTCTTCTTTATTTTCTTAAACTTTGTATTAAATTAAAGTAGTTCATTCTTTTTTAAACGGAGGGAGTATACAGTATATTCCTCGTAGAAACTTTTATGTAATTTTTAATATGTAAAATTTATTTTAATTTTTTTCAGATAGAACAAGTCGATATTTTCTAGGTAGGGATTTCGTGGTATCAAAAGTAAATATTTGAACTTACCTAACTCTCATTTTCATCTTTAAAGAAACTCCAACTGACTCTCTTTAAGAATCAATATGTAGGAACTAGTATTAAATTGATAGCTAAATTTTTACCTTGACTGCGGTTGAAAATGTTGGCGTTTTATATCCTACTACATAGTGATAAATATCATATAGCATACAGTAGGCATCCAATTAAATTAAATTTTTATTGCATAGAATTTCATACTGTCAGGTAGGGTCGTGTAGGGTTGTTCATGATTTGGTTACAAATTAAATCAAACCAAACCGACTAAACAAATCAAAATTTAATTTGATCTGATTTGATTTTAAATTTTAAAAATCGATAATATTTGGTTTAGTTATGGTTCTACTTTAAAAAAAAAAAAAATCAAACCAAACCAAACCAATAAATTATATACATAAATTTCATAATTACTTGTATATATAACATTAGTTTTTCATAAATAATTAAACATCATTATTTTGGTTTTAGTCCACTTATTTCACAGGCATTACGATATTTTTAAATCTCATTTCTTAAAAAGTATGTCCAAACTCAACACTTTAAGTTTAATTATCTAATTATATATATATGTGATGTGGTGTATTGTCAGTTTTTAATTTTTTTTACTAAGACATCTATCTACGATCTTCAACAGCTTGCCCTTTTGATTATTTAAAAGTTGACATTTTTATTTAAAGATATATTTCTTCTATGGATATTAGACACGTGAAGTGAAAGAACCTCTATAATTATGCAACGGAAACATGCTAAACTTGAGAGTAGTGTTAAAAAACAATAGAAGGTCCATATACATTAATCTTGTGATAGTAGAGAGAAATTTATTGATTCCTAACATTCATTTGAAATAGTTGTCTCAGGTTCCATTATTTTACTATTATCGATTTATCATTAGCTAATCATAAATCGAAAAATCGAACTAAACCAATAAGAACCAAATCGGTGATTTTTTATTTGGTTTGATTTAATTTTAGAATTTTAAAAACCGACTTTATTGATTTGCTCATGATTTTAATCAAAAATCAATCCAAAGCAAGCCATGAACACCCTTAATGTTAGGTACTTTAAACTCTTTTCTTTCTTGTTTTGTGCAAAAGTTATTTTTTTCGATTGTGGGAGAAGCATATTAAAGAAAACTATTGGGTTTTCCAGACCTGTATCTCTAATGATTCAAACACTATACAATACCTATGTTATAGGAATCGAGGAAAGGGAAAAACTGAATTCTCGAAATTTTACTTATCAAATTAACTATTCCTCTTATTACAGGATACTTACCTGCTCCATCTAATTAGTCGGAGCCACAGTATAGATAGAAATGGAATCACTAGAACCCTTTATTTCTCTTTCAAAGAAAGCCTTATTTGGTGGACTCTCATTCTTATAGGGACATTGATACGACATTGCATTCGACAATGAAATGTGTAGCTGTACTGAATTTTAAATTCTACAAAAATATTACCCACAGAATAAGACATATACAGTATGTTCCTCGTAAAAAAAATTTATGTAATTTTTAATATGTAAAATTTATTTTAATTTTTTTCAGATAGAAAAAGTCGATATCTTTTAGGTAGGAATTTCATAGTATCAAAAGTAAATATTGGAACTTTCCTAACTCTGATTTTCATTTTTTAAAAAGCTCCAATTGACACTTTTTAAAAATCAACATTGTAGGAATTAGTATTAAATTGGTAGTTAAATTTTTGCCTTGATTGCGGCTTAGAGTAAAGTATCTAGTATCCTTTTTATCGTATTTCTGTCAATATTTTTAATTGATATGACATCTTTTGTCAATTATTTTAGCTGACGTGGCACTTTTGACGTGAGTCTCATTTTATGAAAAATAAAGGTCTCACGTCAGCATAAAGGTTGACAAAAATACGTTTAAATTGAGTTCAGGGTAATAGAATTCCTATAAAATTGAAGTGTATCGTAACAACTTTGACCATAGTTTGAAGGGGTACCGAATACATATCTCTAATAAATATTATCCTATAGTATAGAGTTGCCATGCAATTAAATTAAATTTTTATTGCATAGATTAAATAGTATAAAATGACTCAAACTATGCTTAATCAGGCAGGCCTATTGAAATCTACAGGAGCTAAATTAACTAGAGGAGACCCTCCTCAACTCTCCCTCGGTGTGCATCAATAAGATATTGCTTAGCGGTTTTCGATTTGTTGGTTTTTCGTCCTTAACGGTTCGATTTTCGATTTACCCGATAAGAAAATACTCATAAAATAAAAATAGTAGTAACTAACATAAAAAAAAAAAAAATGAATCTTAGTTGCAACCGAAAATCTTACATGATCTATTTTAATTTACTAGAATCTTTATGTTTGAACTAAATATTATTAGGAGAAATTAAGAGTTTGTATAATTGAAATAATAATTTGTTGATTTGTAGAAACTAAAGAGAAATTAAGAGAAATATATAATAAGTCATATATATATATATATATATATATATATATATATATATATAGAGATAAAAAAATAAAAATAGAGATAAATGAGATACGAAAAAAAAACCCAATAATATTTTTTTATAAAACCATTAAAAAATCGTTAACCTAATAACAATAAATCAATAATATTTTTATCGGTTCGGTTAATCGGTCGGTTCGATTTTTGCACACTCCTACCCCACCCCCAACCCCAACCCACCACCACCACCAAATTAAGTATATATGGTCATTGGTAATTCCAGCTTATAGCAAGAATATTTCTCCTTTGTTTCAAATACCAAACCTTTGGAACAAATATGTCAGGCACTGAAGAATTTACAATGGATTATGATCCATTCAAGGAAATTAAAGCTTTTGATGATACAAAAGCTGGTGTTAAGGGACTAGTTGATGCTGGAATTGTTGAGATTCCAATTCATTAGGCCACCTAATGAATGTGCTGAGTTGAAAATGTCCAAGTCAACTCAACAGATTCCAGTCTTGGATCTCAGTGGCATACAAGTTCAAGATCGACGTAAGCAAGTTGTTGATGAAATAAGGGAAGCATCAGTGAAGTGGGGGTTTTTCCAACTGATAAATCATGGTGTTCCTCCAAGTGTATTGGAAGGAATGATTGATGGAACTCGTAAACTTCATGAACAAGATGCTGAGTTAAAGAAAGAGTACTATTCGCGTGATCTAATGGGAAAGAGAGTTAGATACGAGAGCAATCCTCTTATATATCTATCTATTCGTGCACACTTGAATTGCTCTTCTATATCAGTTCTGTCTTGTTAAAAATTTGTTAGATGTTTCCTAAAGATTAGAATTGTTGCATTTTAGTAAGATCAGTTTACTTGTTTTATTTATGTATGTTCTTGGCTTTGCAGAAAATCTAATATGAGAAGCAGAGAGGTTGATTATCTAGCTGTTTTTTTTTCCAACATAGATTCTTTTTTTTGTGTGTACAAGTTAATTGTCATGTTATACATGAGAATATTCAAGAACCTCATATCAACCGAAAATGTAAAGATAGGAAGGCACTGACTGGTATATTCAAGAAGGCTGTAAATGAAACTTGGGTAGAATACGTTTTGTAACACGCTAGGCATGATTAATATCTACTCTTGTATCTTTGATTGAGGTGACAATATGAGTATGACCACCTTAAAAGCCCTGGAATGTGCCAAAGGACAAACATTGGTATGCCACTACTACCCGGCCTGTCCACAGCCAGACCTAACTCTTGGTACCGATAAGCACTCAGATCCTGTCTTCTTCACGATCTTGCTTCAAGATCAAAGTGGTGGCCTTCAAATCATGCATAATAACCAATGGGTAGCTGTTGAACCAATTGAACGAGGTTTAGTTGTTAATGTTGGTGACTTTCTTCAGGTTTGCAACAAAACACGGCTTTTATGTCTCATTTATCTTCATTTTTTAGCAAATTGTTGACTTATATCTTAGTCTTATTTTGTAACAGATCCTGTCAAATGACAAGTTTGTAAGCGTAAATCATAGAGTCCTAGCAAGTAAGACAGGACCAAGGATGTCAGTGGCATGCTTCTTCACTAGTGCTGAACCTTCAAAGATGATTGGTCCAATCAAAGAGTTCACATCAGAAGAAAATCCTCCACTATATAAAGAATTTCTTGTGAGCGATTACACGAAGATGTTTCTCACCAAGCCACTTGATAAGTCTAGTCTTGATTTTTTCAATCTAGTCTTGATTTTTTCAGACTGTGAAGAGGAACCAGGCACCATTTCGCCAAGCAGCAGTGAACATCAATAAAATATTTATGCAGAACAATTTCCAAGTTTTGTTTGTTGTACAATAATGTTTTACAAATGACTTCTGAAATTATCTGAACGCTAAAACCTTTTTGTTATGCTGCTGTTTACTTCCAAACCTCATGCATACTTCTGCTGTTTACTTTCAAACCTCATGCATACTTCATTTTTCTTCTTTTGGTTCATCGTCTCGACTAACCTATGCAGATGGAAAATAGATCACCTTTAAGATAGTAAATTAGGATCAATTTTATATGTGATCCATTAAATATATCGGTTTTGTGCAAATAAGCTTTTCTCCGGGGAAAAGAAATGGGACGTGAATGAGATTCAGACATTCAAAATATAGTGACACCACCTTCTCCACTTTATGTCCATAAATCATCATGCAAATTGAAATTTTAATATTAAAATGCATAATAACACCAACATATCAAGAGTGATGAAAAAGTTAAACCCCCTAAACTATCACCATTTTAGAAGTTTTGTGAACATTCAATAGTTACCTAAACTCACAAAATGGTGATCGTTTAACGGTTCTCAGTTCACAACCTATTCACTCATATACTATTACTTTAACCCAAATCTTTTAGTTAATAATTTTTATTAATTAACAATAGAAATCTTCAACTTTTATCATGTTCCGTTTTAGTTTTCAAATGCTAAATTCATCCACTTCTAACTATAGATTAAAAAAAGTTCAACTTTCGATATGCGAAAATGAAGAAAATTCCACGATTCCCAACCTAAGAAGTAACAACTGATGACAAGAAAAGGTCTTAATTACCTTTCCTTTTGAAAGCCCTACTAAATCATGCAGGTGTGTTGAAATGTAATGGAGCTAAATTTACTAGAGGGGACCCCACCTCTGAACCCCCCCCCCCCCACCCCAACAACCACCTTCTGTGGTCATTGGTGCATCCAGGTTAAAGAAGAAATATCTTTCTTTTGTTTCTAATAGCAAAGTTTTGGAACAAATATGTCAGGCACTAAAGACTGTCAAGCTGAGTTTACAATGGATTATGATCCATTAAAGGAAATGAAAGCTTTTGGTGATACTAAAGCTGGTGTTAAGGGACTAGTTGATGCTGGAATAGTCGAGATTCCAAGAATTTTCATTAGGCCACCTAATGAACGTGCTGAGGAGTTGAACATGCGCAAGTCAACTCTGCAGATTCCAGTGGTGGATCTCAGTGGCATACAAGTTCAAGATCGACGTAAGCAAGTTGTCGATGAAATAAGGGAAGCATCTGAGAAGTGGGGTTCATACACTTGTATAGATATATAGATAGGAAGGCAACTGACTGATATATTCGTGAAGGCTTTTAAATGGAACTTGGGTAAACTATTTCTGTAACAAGATTTTGGATATGGAGAATTCTACACCATCTAGGTGTTTTTTGTTTCAGCAGTATTCTTACAATTTTCTTTCTGTAAAGGGCACAATTGTTTTGACATGCATGTTAGATTAGAATATCTTATATCGTTATTATATTCTGTAACTTTGTCCAGGAAAACATCCCTGGAGTACATAAATCATGCCACAGAACTAGGGGAAACTCTTTTTGCTTTACTATCAGAAGCTCTTGGCCTAAAACCAGACCACTTGAAAGCCTTGGAATGTACAAAAGGACAAGCAGTTGTATGCCATTACTATCCAGCATGTGGTGCTGATAATCATACAGATCCTGCTTTCCTTGCCATTCTGCTGCAAGATCAAATTGGTGGCCTTCAAGTCATGCATAATAACCAATGGGTTGATGTTGAACCGATTGAACATGGTTTGGTTGTTAGTACTGCTGACTTTCTTCAGGTTTGCAACAAGACACAACTTTTTTTTTTATTTTTTTCACAAATTGTTACTTATCTCCTAGTCTGTTTTGTAACCGATCCTATCAAATGACAAGTTTGTAAGTGTAAATCATAGAGTTGTAGCGAATAAGATAGGACCGAGGATGTCAGTGGCATGCTTCTTCACTGGTGTTTTTGAACCTCCAAAGATGTATAGTCCAATCAAAGAGCTCATATCGAAAGAAAATCCTCCACTATATAAAGAATTTCTTGTCAGTGATTACATCACAAAGTTTTTCTCCAAGCCACTTGATAAGTATGGTCTTGATCTTTTCAGACTCTGAAGAATAACCAGGCGTCATGTCGCCTAGCATCAGAGAAAAGTATCAGAATTTATACAGAACAACGGCAAAGTTTGTGATTTGCTGCATAGTATGAGTAATTAACTAAGGGCACTTCTTTTTAAATTCTTATTTGCACTTACTAAGTATACTTGTAGCCATGAAGTTCACAGACACCTACTTGCCATGGCGAAGTCAAAAAATTTCATCAAGGGTGTTCAAGAATTAATATATAGGTATCGAGAGTAATTTGTGACCTATATAGTTCATATAATTGTCTATATATACAGTATAATTTTTCGACAAAGGGTGTTCAACTGACCATCTTTCAGTTTATGTGGCCACTCTACTGCGGCTTGCATTTTCTACTTTTACACCTAATGGTTTGCTTCATTCCTTTACAATGAGGCGACCATGGTTTTCACCTCGATCCTTATGAAAGCGGTCGATATACTATCCATGCTGTTCTGCATTACGAGCTAGGATTTTAAGGTTACGAGTTCTGAATTCTGACCCCACTTTGTGGGAATATAGTTTGTTGTTGAGTTCTAAATTCTAGAAAAAAACAGTTTGTTGGGTTTTGGATAGGTTATTTGTACATATTAAGTGAATTTTTAACACTCGTTTAGTTGAGGAACAAGTTACTCAGAGATTGTAATTCCACCCTAAATGTGGAATAAAAATAACACTAAATCCAGGCATAACTAATCACGGATAAGTTATTACGTGATTTTATCGCAACCAAATATGGAATAAACTCATCGCAAAATTAATTCCAAATTTAGTTATCCCTTATCTCTCGTATCAAACGAGATATGAATAAGATTCCTCAACCCTCAATTAAAGGTTCAAGTTTGAAACTTGAGTATGAAAAACTATAGCAGAGAGCCGTCCCCGTTAAAGGCCTACACGAATCCTGATTAGTCGGAGCCCAATGCATATAGAAATGGAATCCACTAGAACCCTTTACTTCTCTTTGGAAGAAGGCCTTATGTGGCTAATATATGTCAATCTTGTAGGGACACTGATACAATATTGCATTTGACTATAAATGTGCCTTTGTATTGGACTTTCAAGTCTACAAATTAACCTTAATCTTTTAGGTAGGGAATGGATGTGGTAATATCAAAACTCAAAAGTCAATATTGGAACTTTCTTAAAGTCCCCTCACTCATTAAAAAACTCCAATTGACACCTTTTTATAAAAAATCAATATGTAGGAATTCCAGTATTAAATTGGAGGCTAAATCTTTGCCTTCAACGCGGTTGAAAATGTTGGCGTGCTATAACCTACTATAGAGTATGATAAATATCCTATTGCATAGCTAAGAATAAAATATTGTGGCATCCAATTAAATTAAACTTTAATGAAATATGGTACTTTAGAAAAGAAGTTCTTAAA
>NC_061113.1:15114990-15147253 GCF_002878395.1 Capsicum annuum | reverse complement strand
AGTTTCAATTGAATTTTGTCCAAAAAATAATCTCTCGATCAATTATTTGACGAATTCCTGGAAATAAAGGATATTTTCGTATCGGATTTTTGGACTAAACAATCATTAACTCTCGAGTTTCAATTGAATTGTATTCAAAAAAAAATAATCACTAGATCAATTTGACAAATGCAAATTCGAAGCGAAAGCCAAAGCCGAGCGAGCAACGGCTAGAGCATAGGCTTGCTTTCTTATTGTCTCACTATCCACATGAAACAGTGTTTCTATACTTGAGCATAAAAATATTTTTTTCTCCCACTAATATAAAAGAACACTTTTTCATAAAGTGAATACTAATTTTACTTTCCCTTTAATTTTTCTTCCCTTTGTTTTTAATTCACGTAGAACCTAACGAGTGATTTGATGGATGTTTTCCCAACGTTGTTGTGTATTCTGATATAGGATTTTTTTTTTTTTCCAGCTTTGATTGTGGAGAAGTCTTACAAAGTTGCTTGATTTAAAAAAGAAAAAGAAAAAAAAAACTGAATTGTAGTGAAAATAAAGAATTTGTCTTTTTGCTGTAGTAGTTTAATTTCTACATTACTTTTGTTTCTATTTCATTTAGCACATTTTTGTGTCTTTTCTTCTTTTTTGTTCATATTTTCTTGAAATATAACTAAAAAGATTAAATGGATTGGGCAGAAAACTAGAATTCCTTAAGTGATTCTTGTAAGCAGGCCGCTCAACCCTTTCGGAGAAAAAGCGTCGCCTAAGGCCCCAAATTTTAGGCGCCTTATTTTTTTTTAGCAATAATAAATTACAAATTTTAAGAAATATATGAAATATTATTTATAGAAAAAAGAAACTTTTTATATAAAAAAAATTTAGGAGTTTGATATTGTAAAAACTTTTTAATACATTGAAGAATTATTAAATACGATTATATAATTTTAAAAATAGATTATAAAAATAATGATTTTTTCTTTAAAACGTAAGATCTCCGTTTGATTTTTTCCTTAGACCACGAATTTGCTTAAGTCGCCCCGCTTGTAAGTTCTTTGTTATCTCTTAAAGTGATTTGATGGGTATTTTTTCAACTTTGTTGTATTTTCTGTTATTGAATTGTGTATTTCTTGTTCTTACAAGTATTTACTTCTATGGCTATATTTGGTGTAGATGAAGAATCTATGTTTTTGTAGATTGTTGTCTTTTAACTCTAAAAATTCAAATTATTATCGTAAATACTCTTTATATTTTAAATTTATGTTGATTGCATCTACTTTAATTCAGGATTTTGTAGCAAATTTGATACTCCCTCTAGTATTGTTCGAGCTTCTATGTATAACTTATATTTCGAAAGTCAAACAATTTAGTTCTAATTGAATTAGTTATGAAATCTTTAATTGTTTATAAGACAAAGTTTAAATATGAAAATTATGTAAAAAAACACAATATCTATTATTTATTTCTATTATCTATTACTTATATATAAGTGTGAAAAAAGTTACTGAAGCACGCAGCTTGTGGACGCAATATCTGCTTCAGCTGCTTCGGTCGTGATTTTACTATATTGTTCCTAATAATTATTATGAGTCATTTATGTATTAAAAAATTAATAGTATTTAATTAAAAAAAGTAAACTAAAAATTTATGATATGCCTACTTCAATTGCTTCAATCGTGATTTTACTATATCATTTCTAATTAATTATTATAAGTCATTTATGTATTAAAAAATAATATTATTTAATTTTAAAAGGTAGTAAATATTTATGACATGCCCACTTCAGCTGCTTCAACCGTGATTTTACTATACCGGCTCTAATTAATTATATAAGTCATTTACGTATTAGAAAATTGATAATATATAATTAAAAAAGTAAAATATATATTTATGATATGTCTGTTTCAACTGTGATTTTACTATATCATTCCTAATTAATTACTATAAGCCATTTATGTATTAGAAAATTAATAATATTTAATTAAAAGTACAATAGACATTATGGTGTAACTACTTCAGCTACTTCAATCGTGATTTTTTTATATCACTCCTAATTAATTATTATAGATCATTTAAGCATTAGAGAATTGATAATATTTCATATAAAATAGACAAAAAAAAACTATAAGTTTACCCTTGATTTTTAAATTAACTTGATGACTTATATAGAGTTCACTTAAAAAAATTTCAACAAGTACTTTTTATAATTATTTTATTACTTATATATGTGTGAAAAAGTTATTGAAGCAGGCAGCTTGTGGACGACATGCTTGTTTCAACCGTGATTTTACTATATCATTCTTAATTAATTATTATAAGTCATTTATGTATTAGAAAATTAATATTATTTAATTAAAAAAATTAAATAAAAATTTATGACACGTCTGCTTTAGCTGCTTCAACCGTAATTTTACTATATCATCCCTAATTAATTATTATAAGTTATTTATGTATTAAAAAATTATTATTATTTAATTAAAAAAAGGTAAAATAAAAAATTATGACATGTCTGTAGACACCTAATTTTGTTCCTCCCGAGAGTTACTTTTACTCGTTTTATCTTATCCTGCCGAGTACCCTCAACCGTGTAATTATCCCTCCATAAAAATACAAAAAAATAACAACCCTTAATAAATTTTACCTTGTTTTAATTCTATTTTAACAACCTCTCCAATTTAATTAGGACACCCCATCCCTCACCTACCCTACGCCCTCACCCCACTCCTTCACCCCTACTCACGTGCCACCCCACAAATTTTGATTCCATTAACAACAAAAATAGAAAGGGACCCACAGGGAATTATCCATACAACAAATACATCATACTTTTCTTCTTTCCCTTGGAATAAAACAAAAGAGAGAGGGCCCACAGGGAATATGAGGGAGGACTTCCATTTTCTATATGGAGATACACAACATTCTCTCCATGGAGATGGAGATCATCCAAAAAAAAAAAACAGAATGGATACCCATTAGAGCGGGACAAAAAGACACCCACAAGAATGGATCTTCTTCACTCATCTTCATCAAAACAATACTCTGACTCAGGTAGAGAACATCAAGAAAAAAAGAGAAACACATACCCATATACCATGAACACACACACATCATTTTGAGAGAAAAAAAAAGAATAAAAACACAAAAATATTGTTTTTTCGTTCTTTTTGTTTTCTTCTCCATAGGAGAATATACCCATAGATGTCACACAAAATATTTCCATCATCTTCTCCACAATAGCCCAATACACACACTCGCAAAAAAGGAGAGGGATTCTTTTTCTTCAAGGTAAATTCCACATCAAAAATCATGAATGGAGCTAAAACTCCGCTGGAATCATCATTCCGTCACAAATCCAGTTACCCCCTCCAAATAGTTGACCCAAAATCACCCTTTTCACCAGAAAACGAAGGCGTCAGCTCGACCCACCACCCGAAAAACTAGAACCAGCTCCTAACCATCTCAAAATGGTTTGTTCGAATTGATATTTCTGGAAATTACGTTCGGTTTGCGGGTTTGCTTTTCGTGGATTAGTGTTCGAGTCAAACTTTGGAATTTTTAAGGTTAATTGGGTACGGAGCTGGTTTTTGGTCATTTATTGAGGTTCAATTTGAGGTTTCGACGTGGCTCTGTCTATCGTTTGTGAAATTCAGCATATAAAAAGCTCATTCGAAGGTCCAATTCTACTCTTTCTCATTTTTATTTCATTATATATGATTAATATTGTGATTTTTATTGATTCGTGATGGGTTGATGATACAAATTTTGAGCGTGTTTGAGTTTTCTATAATCATCGTTGCTTGATTAGATGATTCTCATATTGAAATTGGGTAATTGATTGGGAATAAGTGGAATGGGGTTGAAACTTGAAAAAGGGTGAATTTTGGTTGGTTTGATTCTTGGGTAGTTGTTTGACTTGAAATGAACGTTAATCGAAATTGATATTATCATGATGGGTCGATTGGGATAGGTAAAGAGTAGGTTCGGGTTGGCAAAAGTAGGACTTGCGATCGTTGAATGAGGAAAGTATTTTGTTGAAATATGTTGATTTATGTTTTCGGATTGGAATGTATTCATTTAGTCGGGGAATGCCCCAAAGATTGATGTATTTATTCACCGGGGAATGACCTGACGTATCATGTTGGCGAAGGTGGATCGTGATCAAGACCCAAGGCATCGAATAGAGCTTGGGAACGTAGTTAGGATTAGTATAGGTTAGATAGGATTTATTTTCATATTTTTATTTATTTCGGGACTGTATAATTGGACTGAACACTATACTTTTATTCGTTTTGTTTTGTTTGGTTTGGTTTGTTTGATTGCTTTACGATCTTCTTTGTGGCTTGTACATTTGTAGTGTTAAATTAGCCGATACGCTCTATCAAGCGATCGTGGTCGAACCACGGGACCGAGGGGTGCCTAACACCTTCCCCTCAGTCAACAGAATTCCTTAGCCAGAATCTCTGTTCGCAAATTAGTTTTACAGAGTCAAATCCTTTTGAAAAGGATTTTCCAAAGGTGACTTGGCACACCAGATTATGACAAGTGGCGACTCTGAATAAAAATGTAAATAAAAGTCCTTTTCAAAATAATTTTTTTTTGTCACTTTAATAATAAAAACTCTTTCGAAACTTAAAACCATAATCCTTTTGGAGTTAAAAAAGGGGTGTGACAGCTTTGGCGACTCTGCTGGGAACTCTTTTTCAGAATTCGAGCTTATTTTTGGAGTTGTATCGCTTAGTTTGGCATTAGGGGTGTATAGACATTGTTTGTGTTATCGTTTGTGTTTATTTTATCATTGTTGAGTGCCTACGTGCTCTTTGTTTACGGTTTTTCTTTATGCATTACCGCTTTATATCTGGCATCATTTGCATAACTCGAGTCAATTCTTTCTGTAACAAGTCTCGGAGTGCACGTCGTGTACACGAACTCTAGTTGAGTCACCCTTATTTTAGGAGGGAGAGCCATCGGATGTATGGAGTGGGTGGAAAGCTGTCGCAGCCACTATCAACCATACGCTCCCCTGAATAGCCTTGTTAGTGAACCTCGACGTAGGTCAGCCTTTAGGTCATGCTTATGTGCATCATATTGAGACTTAGAGGGCCCACTTGGTCCTTGGTAGGAGACTTACCTCTAAAGCATCCCTACATTCTAAATGTTGCATTTTTTAGGGTAACGTGGTTATTTGACGGATTGATTCAGGGAAAGCATGTGTTAGAAGTAAGGTGTGTTTGAACAAAAAAAAAGTGAGTCAAAAAGGGTTTCATAGCTTTTAGTGTTCCTTATGGCTTTTGTTTTTCACAATTCAAAAATTTTTAAAAATTATTTTTTTTACCTTTTTCAATCATTTTGTCAAAAATAAAACATCAAAAAGATTTTTCTTTGTTTCTTTAGTAAGCTTCCATAATTTGAAATTTTCAAAAAATGGTAGAAGTTTTATACATTTCATATAGCGAAAATGTCTCAAAAAAGATTTTTCTTTCCTAGTTGTGGGTGTCAAGTGTCAAAATAAAAACCCCAAAAAGATTTTATTTACGTTCTTCACTCGTTTGTCTTTAGTTAGGTCTCAAGTCAAGGTTTTGTTTGTTCTTTAATCCTAAATTGTCCAATCTGGACGAACTACTCACCCCTGATTCTCCTCTCTTGGGAGTGAGATACGTAGGTAGCCTATTATTGGTTCGGGGATCTTATTTCACAAATTCAAAAAAGATTTTCTTCACTCTTCATTTAGAGTAGGTGTCTCATGCACATCTTTAAAAGAAAACAACAACAACAAAATTCTTTTAATAGGTTCAAGTTTCATTTTCGTATGAAAATTAAAATCGAAAATCCAAAAATATTTTCTTCGGTAATAATAGATTTCATGTTGTACAGGAATCTGAAAAATTCAAAAAGATTTTCTTCACTCTTCACTTAGAGTAGGTGTTTCATAAACATCTCTAAAAGAAAAACTACAAAAAGATTTTTCTTTAATAGTTTCATATTTCATTTTCCTATGAAATTATAAATCGAAAACAAAAAAAGATTTTTCTTTGGTAATCATAGATTTCATTTTGTATTATAAGGAGTTTAAACCTGAAAAATGCAAAAAGATTTTCGTCAATTCTTTTGACAATTTGTTATTTTCTTTTCTTTTTAAAGTTTCAAGAAAAAAAAAAGAAAAAGATTTTAATTGGCCATTTTGGCAAAACTTCACGAACTACGCACACCTGATTCTCTCCTTTCGGAGGTGAGATACGTAGGCGCCCTTTTTGGGTTCGGTGATCTTTTTCAAAGAAAAGGAAAAACTAAAAAAAAAAAAGATTTTGAGAAAGTGTTGAACTCTAACACCTTGTTACCTCTTATTCAGTTAGTTTAAGGTGGTTGGTTTATGGCATCCTGGCTGATCTTCCACATCACACAAAATCCGAGGAAGAGTTAGTTGTGTCCAATAAGGATATAGAGAGTGAAATCATGGATCAAACAAAGAGCCATGAAAATGAGAGTTTGAAGCAAGAGATTAGGAGACTAAGGCAGCAAATGACAAAAATGCATCGAGCTTGGGCCAGTGGGTTGCCTCCTCGTCCATTCTCTACTGTTGACCCTGCAAAAACCCTGAGTTCTCCATCAAAAATTTCAAGCTCCATGTTCTAATATTGTTGATGCACCACAACATGCCTCAGAATTCATTCCAAGCCAAAAGAATCTCAATACTTCCACCACTATTTCTCTAGCCTCTCGGCATAAGCCAACTATATTCACAACACTACATGTCATCTGTGATTTTATTGCTCAATCCTCCGCTCAGACATCCACATTGGCTAGATGCCCAACAGTTGTGTTTCCCCATGTTGTTAGTGGACCCATGCTCGATACTCTTGGTGATCATTGTTATACTCTTCAGCTTACATTTAAGTTAATTGGACTACCAAAATTTCTTAACAAGAAGCCTAGCGTGCCAGAAGAGCCAGAGAAAATGGTTGAAAAGATAAAGAATGCAGAAAATGCTACGAAAAGTTTCCTAGGACTTATGGGTAAAGAAGATGCTACATACAAAGACTGGGGCATGTCTTTAAGTGTTAACCCCCCTCCAATCCTTGAGATGTCGAAATTTGAGGAGCAAGATAGACATGGGGAATCCGTGGAATATTTGAGACAATATTACAATCAATTAAGGGAAACCGGAGGGAAGAAGAATGAGAAAGATGCAACTATTAATGTAGTTGAAGAACGGGCACATCCAAGAAGGCGACGTCGTCGCTACCGTCAGTCTCAAGCCCAAGTTCATACCCAGGCTCTCTATAATCCCTTCTGAAATCCATTATAATCTATTTTCCTACCTCCATATCTAGTATACTGCGCACAGCAATATGTTAAACTCTCTTTTTATTCACAATGGCGCGCACCAACTCCTCAGAGTCACCCTCCAACTCCGCAAACATACCAAAGCCTTTCTAGGCCCGAGGTTCGATCCAAACCAAATAATGAAATGAGGCAGAAATCGAGGGATAACTTCACACCAATTGGAGAGTCGTATGCTAGTTTATTCCAGAGATTGGTACAGTGGGGCATGATCACTCCTCTCCTCGGGTAAACTCCTAACCAACATTCAAGAAGTTTTGATCTTAATGTATGATGTGCATATCATTCTGATGTTCAGGGTCACAGTATTAAGAATTGTCATACTTTGAAAAGAGAAACAGAAAGGATAATTCAAGAAAAATTAATTGTGGTGCAAAACATTGGCACCTTAACCATCCCACAGAATTCTTTGCCAGCACATGGTACTGCACAATATGTGGGAAGCAATACTTTAAACATGAGGACCCAAAACTTATTTGTTGAAGGAAATGTGTCTTATCGTTGTGGAAGTTCTAGTCATGCTGATATGCAAACCAGTAGCTAAGTTGTCAGGTTGAGCAGTTGAGAAGTCACTCTCTCCCTACTAAAAAGAGGTTTGGTAGTTTATTTTGTTTTCTTTTATATTTTTTGAATTATTTCAGGGTTGTTGTTCGGGATCTATCTTGTTTTGTTTCTCTGTCATTTTTGTTTAAACCCTTGTATCTTTCCTTTCAATGAAATGTGGTGTCCCTTGTTTGTTTTGTCTTATTTTAAGTTCTTTATTTGTCTGCTTTACACAATGCATTTTATGTTGATTCTAGTGTTATGACATGCCTACAGAATTTTTAGCCAAATCTTGAAATTCAACTTAATCATGAAGCATTGAATCAGAGAGTTAAAGTTTGAAAAAGAAAGCATCTGAGAAAATAAGTAGAGTGCTGAGACATTTGATGACAAGTTGAAGCCTTCTTTGAAAATTAAGGCAATTATTTTGAGAATCACAAGAATAACTTGGTCATCAATCAAAGGGCATATCCCAATTAGGTCAACCAAGGAATATGTGATCCTATATCAAAAGAAATGGAAAGAAAATCATCTCCACAAAATCATGAGTCATTCAATGTGAGGGATGTACAACAACGGTGGGGTCATATGTTTGATAAGTGTAGAAGAAAGAAGTGGCACACATGCTCAGTTAAAAGTTTGGGTTGTTAAAGTGTCACACATGATCTTCATCTCTCACTTTCATATTGCATGATGTGTACTTGCATTTTCAAGGATTGATATGACGAAGGCATTTCATTCTACTATCCAAACATTGTGTCATCCTTTGTTTACCCCATTTGAGCCTTAGTTCTATTTTCTTTCGTTCCCCCTCTTTTGGAATTAGGATAAAGTCTACAACGTCCAAGAAAAAGTGTTAAAAAAAAAGGTCAGAAAACCTTCAAAAAAGAGACAAAATGTGTCCAAAAAGAAAGAAAAGAAGAGTGTCAAGAAAATGAAGTCAGAAAAAAAGAAACCCAAAGAGAAAAGAGTCAATAAAATAAAAAAGAAAGAAAAGTTAGAATTAAGCAAGAGAACAAGCGACCAAAACTACGCATGACCTGATTCTCCTCTCTCGAGGGTGAGATACGTAGGCTGTCCTACCCTAGGCTCGGTCCAACCAAATAAATAATTTAGAATTGCCCAGTCAAAAGAAACTGGGGCATGAGTTAATCCTCATTGTTTGAGTCGATTCCAAAAGTTGTAAGTCCCGCCCAATAAACAATTCAGAGTCATCCACTTCAATTGTCGTTTAGGCTCCATGCCACTCTTTCTTTCTAACCCTATCCAAAAGTCAAGTTACAAATAAAGAAATACCTTCAATCAATTTTTGAGAATGTTTAAGACTAAGCATGCAATGGATGTGATGATGCATTTTGGTAACTACTTGTCTTCCTCGGCATAAGGAATCAGGAGAGAAATAAAAATGAGAGAGACTTATCGGTGAAAACCCTCACGGGCGCTGTAAGATGATGGTAAGCTGAGAGAGTTTTATCGGTAAAAATCCTCACGGGCGCCGTAAGACAATGGTAAGCTGAGAGAGATAACAATGAAAGAGTCTTATCGGTGAGAACCCTCACGGGCACTGTAAGACGACGGTGAGTTGAGACAAATGAAAATAAAAGAGTCTCATTGGTGAAAAACCCTCACGAACTCCATAGGGCAATGGTGAGCTGGGAAAAAGAAAATGAGAGAGGCTTGTTGGCAAAAAACTTTCAAGGCACTGCTAGTCAAATAAGGTCTTAAATGCACTTGACCTAAGAAAGCAACTCAATTTCGAGGTCATTAACTCAACAACAATTGGTAGAAGGTTTTGGATGGAAAGATCAGGCAGTTTAATCCGATATGCACGGCATAATCATTAGAATTGACTGTCATTTCTAGATAAATTTTTCATTTCTTTGTTTCAAACGGGGACGTTCATTGTCTTTTCTTTCTTCTCTTTATTTTTATTTTTTTTTCTTGAGTCAGTGGTCCAAATAAAAGTCATTGTCATTTTTCTCTTATCTTTGAGTCAAGTCCATAGCAAAACAAGTGAGAAAAGATTTCAAAACTGGCTACCAGCTTCTTCAATTGCATAAAGCAAGACAAAGTCAGCATATGAAAGAGACATGATTGTGAGCTGAATAAGGCATGTAGAAAGTTTTATCAACAGACAAGTTGGGAAACTCATGAAAATACTAAGGTTTAAAGGGTTTATCTGAGAAGCATGACAAAGCAGAGATACTGTGTTTATTTCAGAGTCACTTTTAATAATCTGAGTTTAGGTCAATGACACGACAAAGCAGGAGCAAATTCCAGCAATCTGAAACAAAATGAAGGAAATGAACACTGGAGCAGATGCCTGAAAAGCCAAGTGCTGCAAGCCACTACTAAATTTTTAACTGACAAATTTTTTTTGTTGAAATAAGGGCAAATTCGCTTCACTTAATTCAGCTACCATTAGAAATGCACATCTGTGAGGATTTTACTTTATGTTCAGGACCCTCCTGAAAAATGGAATTTTACTTTCTGTTCAGGACCCTCCTGAAAAATGGGATTTTACTTTATGTTCAGGACCCTCCTGAAAAATGGGATTTTACTTTCTGTTCAGGACCCTCTTGAAAAATGAGATTTTTCTTCTGTTCAGGACCCTCCTGAAAAATGAGATTTTACTTTATGTTCGGGACCTTCCTAAAAAATGGGATTTTCCTTCTGTTCAGGACCCTCTTGAAAAATGGGATTATACTAATTTATGTTCAGAACCCTCCTGAAAAATAAGATTTTACCTTCTGTTCAGGACCCTCCTGAAAAATGGTATTTCACTTTCTGTTCAGAACCCTCCTGAAAAATGAGATTTTACCTTCTGTCCAGGACCCTCATGAAAAATGGGATTTTACTTTATGTTCAGGAGGGATTTTTACCTTCTTTTCAGGACCCTCCTAAAAAATGAGATTTCACTTTATGTTCAGGACCCTCCTGAAAAATGGAACCACGCTTTCAAAAATGAAATATTGCCTTATGATAATCTTTGTGTGGGATAGTTTTAGTTCTAGTTTTGATTTTGATTAATTTTTGTTCTAGTTTTGATTTTGGTTTCAGGAGCCCGCCTGAAGAATAGGGTGATGAAATTGAAAGTCAGAAGCCCGCCTGAAGAACACAGTGATGAAATTGCAAGAGAGGAGCCCGCCTGAAGAACATCGTAATGAAATGGCAAGTCAGGAGCCCGCCCGAAGCACAGGGTGAATAAATGGAAAGTTAAGCAATAAGGTGAAGAAAGTAAAAGTCAACAGATTAATGAATTTGCAAGTCAGGAGCCTGCCTGAAGAATAGGGTGATGAAACTCAAGTCAAGAGTCCAAAAAAAGCTGCATAGATAGGATTTTTGTAATTTCATTTATGTTTTAAACTTGTAATTTTTATTTTTGATGTAATGACAGATCCGCGAACCGAAACCTCGACGGGACCTCACTCGACTCTCCAACTCGGTTGTCCCTCTTCCTTTTGTTTCTTTCTTTGAATAATGGTCGGGACAAAATTTTATCTCGTTGTCTACTTCTTTGTCTAAAAACACTTCGTGTTTACATTCAAAGGGGGCATGATGTAGACACCTAATTTTGTCCCTCCCGAGAGTCACTTTTATTCGTTTTACCTTATTCTACCGTGTACCCTAAACCGTGTAATTATCTCTCCACAAAATACAAAAAATAATAACCCTTAATAAATTTTATCTTGTTTTAATTCTATCCTAACAACCTCTCCAATTAAATTAGGACACCCTTCCCTCACCTACCCTACGCCCTCACCCCACTCCTTCACCCCTACTCACGTGCCACCCCACAAATTTTGATTCCATTTAACCAACCATTAACAACAAAAATAGAAAGAGACCCACAGGGAATTATCCATACAACAAATACATCACATTTTTCTTCTTTCCCTTGGAATAAAACAAAAGAGAGAGGACCCACAGAGAATATGAGGGAGGACTTTCATTTTTCATATGGAGATACACAACATTCTCTCCATGGAGATGGAGATCATCCAAAAAAAAAACAGAATGGATACCTATTAGAGAGGGACAAAAAGACACCCACAAGAATGGATCTTCTTCACTCATCTTCACCAAAACAATACTCTGACTCAGGTAGAGAACATCAAGGAAAAAAGAGAAACACATACCCATATACCATGAACACACACACGTCATTTTGAGAGAAGAAAAAAGGATAAAAACACAAAAACATTATTTATTCGTTCTTTTTGTTTGCTTCTCCATAGGAGCATATACCCATAGATGTCACACAAAATATTTCCATCATCTTCTCCACAATAGCCAATACACACACTAGCAAAAAGGGAGAGGGGTTTTTTTTCTTCAAGCTAAATTCCACACCAAAAATCGTCAACGGAGCTAAAACTCCGCCGGAATCATCATTCCGTCGCAAATCCAGTTACCCCCTCCAAATAGTTGACCCAAAATCACCCTTTTCACCGGAAAACGAAGGCGTCAGCTCGACCTACCACCCAGAAAACTAGAACCAGCCTCCTAACCATCTCAAAATGGTTTGTTCGGATTGATATCTCTAGAAATTGCGTTCGGTTTGCGGGTTTGCTTTTCGTGGATTAGTGTTCGAGTCATACTTTGGGATTTTTAAGGTTAATTGGGTACAGAGCTGGTTTTTGGTCATTTATTGAGGTTCAATTTGAGGTTTCGACGCGGCTCTATCTTTCGTTTGTGAAATTCAACACATAAAAAGCTCATTCGAAGGTCCAATTCTACTCTTTCTCATTTTTATTTCATTATATATGATTGATATTGTGATTTTTATTGATTCATGATGGGTTGATGATATGAATTTTGAGTGTGTTTGAGTTTTCTATAATCATCGTTGCTTGATTAGATGATTCTCATATTGAAATTGGGTAATTGATTGGGAATAAGTGGAATGGGGTTGAAACTTGATAAAGGGTGAATTTTGGTTGGTTTGATTCTTGGGTTGTTGTTTGACTTGAAACAAACGTTAATCGAAATTGATATTACCATGATGGGTCAATTGGGATAGGTAAAGAGTAGGTTCGGGTAGGCAAAAGTAGGACTTGCGATCGTTGAATGAGGAAAGTGTTTTGTTAAAATGTGTTGATTTATGTTTTCGGATTGGAATGTATTCATTTAGTCGGGGAATACCCCGAAGATTGATGTATTTATTCACCGGGGAATGTCCCGACGTATCATGTTGGCGAAGGAGGATCGTGATCAAGGTCAGAGGCATTGGGTAGAGCTTGGGAGCGTAGTTAGGATTAGTATAGGTTAGATAGGATTTATTTTCGCATTTTTATTTATTTCGGGACTGTATAATTGGACTGAACACTATACTTTTATTCATTTTGTTTTGTTTTGTTTTGTTTGTTTGATTGTTTTACGTGCTTCTTTGTGGTTTGTACATTTGTAGTGTCAAATTAGTCGATACGCTCTGTCAAGCGGCCGTGGTCGAACCACGGGACCGAGGGGTGTCTAACACCTTCCCCTCGGTCAACAGAATTTTTTAGCCGGAATCTCTGTTCGCAAATCAGTTTTACAGAGTCAAATAGTTTTGAAAAGGATTTTCCAAAGGTGACTTGGCACACCAGATTATGCCAAGTGGTGACTCTGAATAAAAATGTAAATAAAAGTCCTTTTCGAAATAAATTTTCATTTTTTATCACTTTAATAATAAAACTCTTTCGAAACTTAAAACCATAATCCTTTTGGAGTTAAAAAAAGGGGTGTGACAATGTCTGCTTCAGCTGTTTCAATGGTGATTTTTAACTTTCGAAATAAATCAGATTTTTAACTTCCGTATTACACTCCTTTTTAAAAAAAAATTATGAAACGTAAGTGTTTCTTCCGAATTACAAAAGTGTGATCTTAACTTTCGTTTTATGCTTTTTATTCATTTATTTTATGAAACGTAAGTGTTTCTTCTGAATTACAAAAGCGTGAGTTTAACTTCCGTTTTACATATTTTCTGAAACTGTTTTTATTGTTAATGGCTCCATTAAAATATTGTGTAAAAAAAAGAAAATATTTCGAGAACTTTATTTTGATAACATATTAATAAAGTCACTTATTTACGTCATTTTATTCTTATCAAGTCTGAGTTTGGTCACGAATTAATTAAAAACTTTCACCTTAAAACACACACATCAACACCCCTCCCCCCGGACCCCACCCCTCCCCCTCCCCCTTTTAAGTAAAAAAAAATTTTTATTTCCCACGACCAGTAGCCGTGAGACTAATTATTTGTTCCTCTATCAGCGATAGAAAACTGACTACAGAATTTACTTTATTCATCAGAGACGAAATCAAATCCGACCTCTTGCTTAAAGAATATGACTCTGAACCACCATGTCAACTCTAACTCTGTGATTAAAAACTGTTGGTCATTAAATGGTGGTTCCAAATTCCAATAACGATTTCCTCAAGGTGTAAAATTGAAGTTGATGGGAACAAAGTCTTTTATCTTCTTCTTTTTTTCCCCTCCTAAATTTCTTTAATTGGGAAAGTCCCATGTAACATTTGACGAAATTGTTGCTTCTAGATGTAAGTTCAATTTAGAAGAAATTGAAGATGCAAGTTCAATTTAGAAAATTCCTGTGCTTGCATAATCCAGTTTCCAGCTAACTATTTTCTTTCCTTTTGTCTCCCCCAACCCCCCACCCCTTTCCAAACACCCCCCACCCATGTCATCTTACCTTTTCCCAAGAATCGGCAAATTTTTGGATTTAGCATCTGGAGTATCAAAGTCTTTCAAGTAACTTGCTCGTCTTGTTTTTTCACTTCCTTAAAAGGGGCACTTTTTTGGGCTTTTGCATCATTCTTTTGGTATAAAAGGGGTTGTAGCTAGTAGCTCAAAAGCCATAGTAGCTTAATCAAGATTACAAATTTTGTGTTTGATTTTGCTCCATGAATGGTTAAAGAAAGTATCTTTGGATAGTTTTTCTTGCTGTTCAAAAGGTACATTTATTGAGCTTTTGCATCATTCCTTTAGCAATTCTTGATTTTTTCAATTTCTCATTGTTGTTGCTCAATCAAGACTACAACTTTTTGTTTGATTTTGCTTTAGAAATGGTTAAAGAAAGCTTCTTTGGATGATTTTCTTGTTGTTCAATGGTACATTTATTGGGCTTTTGCATCATTTTTTTGGTAATTCTTGAAAAGGGGTTGTAGCAAATAGCTGTTAGTTCTTGATTGTTCAGTTTATTGTTGAAAAGTCTTAGTAATTGGGAGTTGTTGCTTAATCAAGAATCAAGAAAGCTTCATTTTTGGATAATTTCTTAGTAGGGAATTGTTTTCTTCTTGTTCAAAAGAGGTACATTTCTTCATTTCTTGGGTTTTTGCATCATTCCTTTTGTAATTCTTGAAAAAGGAGTTGTAGAAAGTAGCAGTGAGTTCTTGATTCTTCAGTTTACTGTTGAGAAGTCATAGTAATTGGTAATAGTTGCTTAATCAAGAATACAAATTTGTACTTGATTTTGCTTCAAAAATGATTAAAGAAAGCTTCTTTGCTTAATTTTTCTTCTTGTTCAAAAGGGTACATTTTTCTTGCATCATTTCTTTTGATAATTCTTGAAAAGGGGTTGTAGCAAGTAGCTGAGATATCTTGATTATTCAGTTTCTTGTTGAAAAGTCATGGTAATTGGTAGTTGCTTAATCAAGAAAGCTTCTTTGGATAATTTTTCTTAGTTGGGTGTTGCATCATTACTTCCTTAATTCTCGAAAGGGGTTGTAGCAAGTAGCTGTAATTTCTTGATTCTTCTGTTTCTTGCTGAAAAGTCATTGTAATTGGTAGTTGTTTAATCAAGATTACAACTTTGTACCTGATTTTGCTTTAAAAATGATTAAAGAAAGCTTCTTTGGATAATTTTTCTTAGTTGAGAAGGGTAAAAAGTAGATTCAGTTTGAGGAGATATACAATGAAGGATTTTGCTGGCACACCTGGTACTTTAACTGGGCTTTTTCTGAGGATGGCTCAGTGCTTTTTTGCTGCTGGTGCAATTGCCGCAATGGTTACTTCTAAAGGTTTCTTCAATGTCACAGCTTTTTGGTACTTCCTCCTTTCCTTTTCTCAATTCTGCATTTATCTTTGTTAGCGTAATTTATCGCATTACTGAAAATAAAGATTCAAGTTTTTATCCTGTTATCAATCCATTTCAGCAACTGAATAATTTTGTTTAGTTCATCACTCCTATTTCTTTCAAGAATTAATCACAACTACCTTTACTCAAATTGGCAATTGGTTGAATTAAATGGTGTTGGAAAATATGCGGATTGAGAAGAAAATGGCTTAATAAACAAGTCCGCAATAGTCTGTTATTGAAGTTATTGCTGTGCTAGAAATTGTTTATAATGCTTTGTTACACGTTTGTGATACGCTCGTCAGTGTCCTGATTAACCTTTCCTGCCTGGACCTTGGATTTGGTGACTAATGCATGCTTCATGCTCACCAAGGTCTAAGACCTTACAAAGATCTTCCAGCATTGCTATTTCCTTCCTCAAGGACAATCAACAAAGTTTCATATATTGATCCACTGCACCTCAATCCTAAATTAATTGGGGCTACCTCTACTATAGTCTTCTTCTCTATTCGAGGATTCATCTTAGTCTGACTATTTTTACAATGACCGTCAACCTAGCTCTCCTCCTTTGTGCAAGCTTTGGACACGCTTTCTTTTGCAAAGCTCGCGTAGGCAAAATTGACAGGGAAAAAGAAATAAGAGGCATAATTGAAGCACTTATACATGTGTGGCTCCTCGGTAGGGGGTTTGGAGGGCGGGGTTTACCATATCAGGGAAAAAAAATTTGTTCTTTTGATCCAACTGACTAGTGGCAGTAGAGCTTTCAATCACCAGACTGATTCCTAACCTGTTATTTAGCGACTTAGAAATCCTTTCAAAATTTACAGCCCATGTGTACCCAATACAACAACAACCACACCCAGTGTACTCCCCACCAAGTGGGGTCTGGGGAGGGTAAAGTGTACGCAGTCCATACCACCACCCAGTGTGTATAAATTATGCCTTGTCTTTACAGACATAGTGTCCTCGGCTATGTTGCTCGAACTCTTCAAAATGTCGTCGGGTGCGTGTTGGATCCTTCAAAGTAAGTATATCTTTTTAGAATCCGACATGTGTATGGCATCATTTTGGAGAGTCCGAGCAACATAGGTCGTCAGCAGGCCTAATTTAAATCACTTAAGGCAATTAACATAAGGATGACTCCCCAGACAGCAGTTTAGCTCTTAGTCATGCCTGAATTCTAGCTGTCAATACTTCTAGGTTGTTCCCCCTAATATGAAACCCAATCTGACAATGTAGGTCAGAGAATTAACCCGAATAACTCCTTTGATCTCATTTTCGCTTGTGAAACAATTTATTCTGTACTTAGACCTTATAAACTCTTTTAACTTTGTCTCTGTTATAGGTTTTCAACTTGTACTGGTGGAAATATATCAAAATACTCCTCGAATTGGATAAAACAGAAAGCACCCATACATGAATGAAGTTTTAAAAATTAGTGAATGGATAAAAGCTTCTAAAATAACTTTTTGATGAACTTGGCTCTGCATTTGTGGGATGCTAGTCAGCTACTACCGTCAATATTTTTCTTGGATGTCCGGAACTAGTTTAGAAGTCATTCATAATACAAACACGTTCAATGACCTCAAACACGTGGTGGATGATGAAACTCTAAGATCTTTGAACGTTGCTACAAATCACTATGTTTTCCACATCATGATATGGTAATTGAGTGGCCCTGGTGATTTTGAATGTTATAGGCTAGTTGTATATTGCCAGGTCTAACGATTTCTACTTTGGGTGATGTGGGGTGCAAACTTTCTTTTACCCTTTGGTCTTCTAAGATTCTCGTCGCCTAGAAGGCTTGACGCCTATCATTCAATCTAATCTTTAGCCTTTACTTCTTTTTAGCCGATAATTTTACAGAAAACACCATATAAAAGGAGATGAAAACAAAGAAACAACTACAAGTAGGGAAAATAAATAAATGACCCTTCATAAAAGCACTCCTGTCCATTTTATAACCTCGTGACTCCTACGTCCTCCAGCGAGTACTTTCCCTTGAACTATGAACTAGTTTCTCAATTTATTTTTAAATTTCCTAATTTCATTTTCTCTGTGACTTGTACTTAGTCGTGCATTATCTTGCATTCTGTCAAGTAAGAAATTGTAAAAAGTACAGGTTTGATTGTTGATATGTCAACATGTCGAATTGATTACTCTTTCATTTTCCAAGATTTTCCCGTTCTTAAAATAATAAAACATTTAAATTTGACGGCTTTCATGTGTACATGTTATTATTGCAGCTACTTAATAGCCTCAATGGGTTTGCAAGTCATCTGGAGCTCCGGACTTGCCTTTATGGATGCCTATTTCTTGGCAAAGAAGAAGTCATTCCACAATCATGTTTTACTGAGCCTCTTCGTAGTTGGAGACTGGGTTAGTCTCTATTGCGCGATCGTATTCTTTACAAGCACATAACAAACATATCGTTTTTCTAATTCTCTGTCATGGATCTCTTTTGGAATGAATTGATTTGCAGTGTACAGGAATGCTCTCGCTTGCTGCAGCTGCTTCTTCAGGTGGTGTAACAGTGTTGTACTTTCGTGACTTGGGAGGTTGCAGTTTCGGCGAGGAATGCACCAAGTTCCAGTTATCCGTCGCGTTTGCTTTCCTCAGTTGGATATCGATTTATATATCTTCGCTAATTATGTTTTGGATATGGGCTGCGAGTTAGACGATTTCTGTATGGTGCTGCATTCATCTGTTGCCATGGTCTTTTGTTACTGTCCAATTTTGAAGTGTGAAAAGGAAAAAATATAGGGTTTAAGAGACTGTTCATTTTGTATACTGACACACCTACTGTAATTGGTCATTTGAAGTTAATTGAGGAAGGCCTTTTGATTATGGTTATGTTATTTGGCTTTTGCCTTAAGACTAATATTAAATCCACCAACTAATGTGTGAGAGAATTGTTTAGACTATTTAGAATAACATATCTAGCGTAATCACAATATGGGGATGGTAGTAACTACTGACTAGTGCGTATGCAGGTACGAGACTTGTTTTCGATGGACCCTTGATTTGTTCAAGAGTCATGACTATGTAAGCAGCCTAATCTTAATCCCACAACGACAATTGGGCTCAGATGAACCTGATATCGAAAAGCAACATCCACCTATGCAATCAAGAGTTCTTCCGCAATATAACTACAAGACGTCAGTCATCCTAACAAACCCACGATATTGATGATAGTGATCTTGATATGGAGCTGGAACTGCTAACTAGGAACCGGATGAGGGGAAGCACATGCGGGGGTGTAGGTATACCACTTGCGAGAAAGAACCCCAAGTCAGTATATAGTTGTCCTTGGCCAAATCTACCAAGTAAATTACTTGTGAGATATTCTTATTAGGACTAAGACATTGGATGACTGACTTTTGCCAACTCCCAGAGATAAAGAGTTTTATTTGAGTCGAGTCGAGGGTCTGTCAGAACGGGGTCTACTTTTTAAGATAGAGATAAGATCTCCCTACACTCGTCCTCCTTAAATTCATTTGTAAAATCACATTGAATATATTGTTGTCGTAAATCCTAAAAGAAAGTAAATACTGTGGTAAGTTAAAACGTAGGCAATAAGGAATATTAAAAGAGCATCTTTGTCTTTCCTATGCATATAATCCAACAAATCATATACAAGGTTAAGACATATTTGTCCTTTGTGATAGCAAGACTTTTGTTACCTGTATGGCAACTATGTCAAAGATTGAAAGAAAAGGAGACCAGTGTGGTATATGAAATTTAGGGGACAGAATATCCTTGAAGTATATAAAAAGAAAATACTGTGGTCATGATTAATTGAAAATATCTAACTTCTTGTATTTTTCCAAATGGATAGTACTAAATAGACACTCAAATTTGGCCTCAGTTGGCAAGTAAACACTCCAACTTTGAAAATACATACCTAAACATCTCAACTTGGCTTTAGCTGACAACTTAACACTTCAACTCGTCCCCACTTTGGCTCTTAGACATCTAACCCTGACATGGCACATAATTTTAAAGGTGTCTAGACGATCATTTTGTAGGTTGGAGCGTTCAACTGACACAGTGAAGACGAGTTGATGTGTCTAGATTGGCATTCTCAAAGTTGGAGTTTTGATGTGTCTAGATTGGCATTCTCAAAGTTGGAGTATTTACTTGCCAGATGAAGCCAAGTTTGAGTGTTTACGTATTGTACTGTCCAAACCAACTTGCAGTTACCTCAACAATTTCATCGGTTATCTGCGACCTTCCACCAATACATGTATCAAATAACTTTGCTTATCGAGAAGCATATTTTGTCTCTTCCATCTTGGCTATTTCATTTGGTACCGCTATCTCTCACCAGCACAAATATCGGTTAACTTTGTCCACCGAGGACTAGGCAAATGGAAAGGAATCACCTCGCGTTTTATTGTTTTTACATGAAGTTGGACCTTGATCTCAAAGTTTTTAAAAATTTTAACCACTTCATCGACTGCTAGATCACGCTCTTAAATGCTCGACTGAATACTCAATTCTCTAAGGATCAATGTTTTTAAATTCCAACTGCACAAAAGAATAGAATCTACAGCTGATCAATTATGTGACAGACATGGAACATGGTGCACCTTGGTTACTTGCCTGCGAACCAGAATATATATTATGGTTTCAGGATACACTAGTTTTTATAAAATTCTGAATGAATTTTTATCGAAGAGACGGATTTAAATAAAGCGACATGGCTAGACAGCTAGTCAAGATTCATATAGGCGATCCCAATTTTCTTGGTACTAGGACATAGTTATCTAACATTATATTGATCATCAAGAAGGATAATTTTGGTGCTGGGAATATTACTGATATTAGCATCAAATACATCTCCAACTGGTATCACTGAAAACAGTATTTCTTTCCTTTTGTTTATTTAGGACATGGTGGGGTATGAGAATGGATCAGCATGCTTTTTTTTCTATTAAACTTCAAGAATAGTTAGGTACAATAACATAACATACCCAGTATATTTCCACACAGTGTACACAGACTATACTTTTACCTCAGAGGTGAGGGAGAGCGGTTGTATTCGATAGACCCCTGACTCCAGACAAAAACAGACCAGAAAAAGATGTTATTGAACATTCTATTCCTAGGATAATATATAAGAATATATCTATCAGTGTTGTGAAGTTTTCAGGTTATTGATAAGAAGAAGATACTACGAATAAATACTTGGTATCTAATCCCATTGTTCTATAATAGACTCTATATGAACAACTTAATGTTAAGAGTTTAGTTTGTTAAAAGGCATAGAATAGCACAAGTATTGATAGCTATGGGGACTAGCATGGGCACTAACAAGAGGTTCAAGCCTCACATACTTATGGTTTTGGCTCAAATTGCTTAACACTTTTTTATACTTCATAACTGAAA
The DNA here is from genome assembly GCF_002878395.1 of Capsicum annuum. NCBI lineage: Eukaryota > Viridiplantae > Streptophyta > Magnoliopsida > Solanales > Solanaceae > Capsicum > Capsicum annuum. The sequence continues at coordinate 15,125,924 of NC_061113.1, read as the reverse complement.
GCTTCCTTCAATCATGGAATGAATCCTCATGTCTACATAACTTACCGGCATATTGTTGCCGGTTTTGCCATGCTACCCTTTGCCTATTTTCTTGAAAGGTAAATCACACAGTCATCTCCAATCCAAAAATATGCAGAAATGCAGGTACCCTTAGCTTCAAAGGACTATTTTCTGATGTTTCTGCTGTTTTCTGCAGAAAGACAAGGCCAAAGTTAACTATAGCATTGCTGTTGGAGATATTTGTACTCTCTCTACTGGGGTAAGATCAGTCGAACATTGAATTTTCATATGCTGTTTGAAGAGGAATATTAACAGTCTATCCTTCGTAACAGAGTGAGTGTGACTGAACATGTACTTTGTGAGCTTGAACTACACCTCTCCGACTCTTCTTGCCTCGATGGTCAACACTATAACTGCCTTAACATTCGTACTAGCAGTCATTCTCAGGTAACACATACAATTCCATCATGAAAACAATGAAGAGAGATTGACTGCAATCACAGTTCATAGATTCTCTTTTATGGTATAGGTTGGAAGATGCTAACATTCGAGATCCTAGAGGAATAGCAAAACTCATAGGAACCTTGGTTTCCTTGGCTGGGGTTATGAGCATGACGTTATACAAAGGACCTGTTGTGAAAAGCTTAGGGCATCCTCTCATCTACATCCACAGAGGAAAGGGTGTTGTCCACGAGAACTGGTTGAAAGGCTCAATTCTCACTGCTGCTAGCTGCATTACGTGGTCAATATGGTACATCATGCAGGTTTTTTGCCAAAACTCTCCTATACCACCACATTAGCCATCATAAAATTGTTCTCAATAAAATAAACTTTCAAATGGGAGATTTCATGAATTAGAAACAGGTTCCTCAAGTAATCTATGTAGGAGCTAACTACTGTTTCTGAGGAGAAATCTCCTTCTAACACACGTAAGCTTACACCGGAATTTACAGGCTCACACTCTGAAAAGATATCCGGCACAACTTTCACTGACTACATGGATGAGTTTTGTTGGTGCAGCACAATCAGCTTTCTACACAGTAATTGTACAACACAAACGAACAGCTTGGACCGTGGGTTTCAACATTGATTTCTGGTCTACCCTGCATGGGGTAAGAAGGGAGCAATACCTTCTCCCTAAAACAATTTAGCACTTGCACATTTTAATGAGAATCTTTGTAACTTGAATAGGGCATAGTGATATCTGGTTTAGTAGTGTACATACAACTCTGTTGCACGGAGAAAAAGGGGCCAGTTTTCGTAACTGTTTTCAACCCACTCTCAACCATACTAGTTGCAGTTCTAGCATATTTCGTCCTTGGTGAAAAGCTCTACAGGGGCAGGTAAGCAATCTTCCCATCTTATCCTCCAAACAGAAGGAAGAGGTGGTCCAGAGAATTTGTCTCATTCGAGAACGGAGGATGGAAGAGGACATCTACAATATTTTGTTATCTAAATACCCTCCTTTAACATTTTCAGCATCATTGGAGCTGTAATTGTCGTAATTGGACTGTACTTGCTTTTGTGGGGAAAAGAAGATCCACAACCAGAAATGAATGAGAAAGAGCAATGCTGCACAACTGATGAAGTGCATCATGAAGACTCTAGGATGCAGAAATTCACATCAGATGCAGACAATTTTAAAGCAGAACCTAGATAGCCTCTTCCCCTTTATGTGATGAGAAACAAGATGACTTCCATACCTAATCTGAAGCAGTATGCTAGAAGTACAAAAATAGTAGACAAAATCCGAGTATAGCCCAACAGAGACTTATCTGCTACCTGAATGTGTTAGAAATATCGGACAGTGATTCATCTACAGAACAAGGTGAAAGAAGAGATACCACCTAAGAGAAAGGTCATTAAGGACTATATGCTCACCTCCAAAGTACGGAAGAGATGATTTCTTTTTATTTCTTTTGTTTGGGATGTACAATTTTTTATGCAAGATGTGGAGATTAAAATTAACATCCTTTATCATTCATATTTCTGTCCTGTCCAGAGAGACTAGACAAATCACAGATAATTTCATCTAACTAGCATCAAGATGTTCACCCATCCTGACCAGTAAATGGAGTTCTCCATGACAAAACAAAGTCCCCCGCAGAGTCAGTTCTAAACAGACACTGAAATACGATAACCCTGGAAATCCTGGGATATCCCTCGAATGCAGCATCATAAAGAATCCATAAAAGCTCATATATCAGTAGTACCACATAGTTTGGATACACAAACTAGAATGTCTATCTATTGCAAGAGCCAAATAAAAATGCAGGAGCTAAAACGGCAAAAGTCAAGTAGCAGATGTCAATCAAATCCAATTCCATCTAGATAAAATTATCTACCATACATGTTCCTCCCTCAAATTAAATATCGAGAAAATGAGGAAACCCAAAGGAGGCAAAGATGACTAAGAGAGTAAAAATAGATTAATTTGTTGCCACTATTTACACGAATGGGGGAGAAAATGCCATACATCATTTGCAAGATTCTCAAGCAGCAGGAGGCCTGAGCTGATGATCTTGAGATGTGTCCCGCGAAGATGGCGGTAGATACTGCCACATTGGCACAAAACCATAACTAGGGAAAACTGCCATCTTATTTACTGCCGGCTGAAATGCTGCTGGATGAGGTGGAATAAAACTTGCTGGAGCAGCCGTAGCTTTCAACTCTTGCTCCATCCTCTCTTTGTCTGCCTTCAGTGCGAGTTTCTCTTCACGAAGTTCATTCTTCTCTGCCTGATTATAAGAAAAGACTTTGGCTTTGAGATTGCAGACTAGGCATCAGAGATTGGAATTCAAGATCAAGAGGACCAAGTCAAAATTCTTCTAATTGAAGAGTTAATACTCAAGACTGCCAATCACACTGAATTTCACAAGCTACTTAAACCTTTCAACAAACGCATTTCTAACCTTCAACATCTTGATCTCTTCCATAAGCTTTTGGTTCATCTCTTTGTATTCCTCAGATTCAGTCTTCAGCTGGTTTAGAACACGAATGGCATCACCAAGTATGGCCATTTTGTCTGTTTTCACAGGTTTACCGGGTTCCAGAACAGAACATAACTCTGAAAACCTGCATCAACAAGATTCAAACAGATTGATGTAGAGCACCACATTTTCATTTGAAGGGCATAATATAACTGATTGTAAGGTGATTTAAGTGCCACGTAAAAATGATACTTCTGTCCGTAAGAGCGCCTGTCTTCTTTCTATAGTAATAAGTATACCCTCCTCACAGAATAATGAGCTTTTCTCAGTACTCTTAACTATACTAAGAAGAACTTATACCAATAGCATCTACAAGTCTTGTATGACTGCCCAAACCAGCAGAGTACAAGACAGCTCTAAAATTGCAATGAGCTAGATCCATGCTTTATCTACAATATCTGTGTTATTGCGTATGGAAGGAAATAGTAGACGAAACCTAATTTTGAATGTAAAGAGAAAATACGACTTCATATGAGCATGACAATACCTTTCATTCAATTTTTCCCTTCTTAATCTCTCACGGCAAGCTTTGTTCCCTTGTTTGCTGCAAGACTCGTTACGACCTCTGTTTAAAAAGAAAACAACAAAAGAAAACTTGGTAAAAAGTTACGAGTAGACATCACTTTAGTTTTCATGACCTGATAAACTATAAAGCAGTACTTAAAATTTACACAGAAATACCAAACCAAGAAACCCCCTCCCTCCCATTTCCATAATGAGTTGTTTCACAGGTCTATCATCCACTCTGAAGGAAGAAATCTCAAGCACATGCATGATTCAGGACAATTGAGTCCATATAAAGCCAATGCTCACATAAAATTATGATCAAGACTATGCAAATGTACAAGGGGGTAAAGTGCAAAGCAACTAGCTTTTTTGCCAATTCAGAAATCAAGAAAGTAGCCGATATCCATTTATCTAAAACAAAAGTAGCTGAATACCTCCCCACTCCCCCTCCCTCCCTCCCCTCCCTTCCTCTCTCTCACCCTCCCTCTCTGTGTCAAATTTCTTAAATCAGAGATAAATGTACTTCCATTAAAATCATTAATAGGGAAAAAATGATGTAGAAAAAAATTACCTATTTGAATCAATATGCTCAATCTTACATATAGTGAGACAGAAATACCAAAGACAACGCTAAAAGATAATTGAAATCTAGAGCAAGTTCATCTAAAATGAAGAATTTCTTTCACCTAACTCTTAATCATCACATACGATTTCTAACACATCAGCATATTAATTCCATTAATGTGATCATGGTAAAGCTTGTCATTCCCAGGAAATAATCCAAGCATATGCATTATTTTCCACCTTTTAAGGAAGACATTGATATTCTTAGAAGTTTCTACAGTACAATTACCTCTTCCTGGGGCATTCTGTTTCTAAACACTCCTGAAATGCAGCACCGCTGAGAGGTGCCTCGAGTTCTGCTACAGTTCTGCAACCCAAGGATTAATGAGATACAAATAAGCTTATAAACTAGGTTTATGGAACAGAGCCTATATCATCAGTTTAAACAAGACAAATTGATGTAAAGGAAAAATCACCAGCATTTGGGTGGTGGTGCGGGGCAAGAAAGACAATAATGTTCGGATGGAAATTTTCCCTTTCAATTCATCCAACTACCAATTAGTAAAATTCTTGAAAAGACGTCTTCTTCAATTTTTCTTTAGTATAGCTATTAGAGAAAAAGAGTGTAGACAAATCCAAATGAGAAATGCTTGTGGGAAAAAGAGCATAAGCCTTTCCCGCCTTTATTATTTGTTTCATTTTTTTCATGCAACAAATGGAGGTAGTGACTTAGAAACTACTCAAATCAGAACTTGTCAGATTTCATGTCTTGCAAAATTCCTCTATTGTGGTAAAATCTCTCCTAACATCAAGTAAAAGAAATCTAATGTGGTACCAGAGATCATTCAGGAGAGAAGTGAAATGAGGTGAAGGAAGGCTGAACAATGATAAGACAGTAAGAGGAAGAAACAGAAATTCAGGAAGTCCAAGATTCAGCTCTGATCTAATAGGACAAAGGATTTAAGAAGCAGAATGAGATTCTTATGGGAATGACTGATACTTTCCTCTCGTAACTATATGCATGTGAAAGATAAACTTGCATACTTCTTTTCTACAATGACGCAGACAATCTTATGATCTAATCAAGCTTTTCCTTCAAGCAGTTTCAGAAGTAAAAAGGCTTTTCCAGGTCTCACGTCAAGATTAAACGGAGATCTTCCTGAACACGATTTTGCAACATCAAAGGGAACAAAAAGTAAAACACAACTTCAGACGTTTATCCAGCATTCTTACCTATACGCCGAAGACATTCCAGACAGCCTTAATTCTAATAAATAAAAACAAATCATTTTTCACTTCACTCTAACATAGAAAATAGAAATCCATCAGATCATACGAACAAACACTCGGATAATTTAACCAAAAAGGGAAATGAGTGCAACCTTAGCAGAATGGCAGAGAAAAGTGTGCTCATCAGTTACACCTAAAAGAGAACTACATCAACCATAAACAATCTAGCATCTCGAGATAACATGAATTATCATAACATGCAAGAACTTGTACATATAAGATTTATTTGATTCAAGACAAGCAAGATTAATAAAAGGCATGAAAAGTGCATTTGTATAAGACTTAGGGAAAAAAATTTAATTTTTTATATATAGATTCTACTAATTCTTCTCAACTCACCAAGACTAAGCTATAGTAAGCAATAAATTGTATGAACATATCTTAAAACCTATGAAAAAGATCAACTTTTTACACAACAAATTTGAATACTACACTTTTGAACCAACGGTCTATCAAGCAACAGTCTCTTTACCCCACAAGCCCACAAAGGTAGGGGTAAGGTCGGGGTACAAATGACCCTATAGTCTATCGGAAACAGCCTCTCTACCTCCCCACAAACTCATAAAGGCAGGGGTTATGTTGCTCGTACTCTTCAAAAATGTCAACGGTGCGTGTCGGATTCGCCAAAGCTAGTGTATTTTTTGAGAATACGACACGGGTGCGGCATCGAAAGTAAAGAGTTTGCGCGACTTAAGAGTAGGGTTAAGGTTTGCGTACATCCCACCCTCTCCAGACCCAACCTGTGGGATTACACTAGATACGCTTGTTTTTGTATAAACTAGAAAATCAACCCACATTAAAAAATGCAAGATTAAGCTATATTAAGAGATAAATTGTATGAACATATCTTAAAACCTATGAAAAAGATCCAACTCTTTACACAATAAATTTGAATACTGCACTTTTGAACCGATGGTTTATCAAGCAACAGTCTCTTTACCCCCACAAACCTACAAAGGTAAGGTCTAGGTACAAATGACCCTAATGTCTATCGAAAACAGTCTCTCTACCTCCCCGCAAATTCAAAAAGGTAGGGGAAAGTCTGGGTACAAATTACCCTACAGTCTATCGAAAACAGTCTCTCTACCTCCCCGCAAATTCATAAAGGTAGGGGTAAGGTCTGGGTACAAATGACCCTACAGTCTATCGAAAACAGACTCTCTACCTCCCCGCAAATTCATAAAGGTAGGGGTAAGGTCTGGCTACAAATGACCCTCCAGTCTATCGGAAACAGTCTTTCTACGTAAGGTTTGCGTGCATCCTAACCTCTCCAGACTCCACTTGTGAGATTACACTAAATACGTTGTTGTAGTTGCTGTATAAACTTGAAAATCAACCCATGTAAAAAAAATGCAAGATTAAGCTACACCAAGATTAAATTGAACAACATAGCATAAAATCATATTTAATAAAAAAAAAGTAGATTTTTACAACCTAAATATAAAAACAAACCAAAATCTAGAAAAGGGTATGAATAAAAATACCTCAGATTCTGGGTTTGATCATTCCAGAAAAAATCAGACGGCACGTCATCAATGAAGTTATTGATATCAATTAAGTCCCAATTATCATCTCGAAATGAATCAAATTGATCCATTTCGATTTAAAAATAAGAAATATAAAGGATTAAAACTAAACTGAATTTGGATTAATTGTTTCGGGATTAAAATCTAATTGAAAATTAGTGAAATAGTTTTGGGGAAAAAAGTTTTTTCAAGATTGAGATGATGATGATGGTAAAAGAAGAGTCACAAGTCAAGATTCGGAGGCGGAAGGGGTAACCAATAAATGTGTTACACGTGTATCAATTATTGGTGGCGCCGCTTTTTTCTAATGTGATTTTGATTTTGATATTCATGGCCAGGTAATTTCATCTGACACAACGAAAGGTATCCGCAGAGGAGTAAGTAAGTATTACTTCCTCCGTTCAAAAAAAAATGATCTATTTTTCTTAATTTAATAATTTTTTTTATTTTTATAGTACTTTAATTTAAATTTTTCACATAAATTAAAAGGTATTTTAATGTATTTGACATAAATTTAATTTAAGATCATAAAATTCAAAAAAAAAATTATTTTCGTAAACTTTATGCAAGTTAAAGTAGATCATTCTTGTTTAAACGAAGGAAGATTTATTTTTGACGACAAATAATATAAATTTTGATAATTTAGAGTTTTATTATAAAAAAAATTGATATTTTACACAGTTAATAAAAAAATTAACAATCAAAAGGGCTAACCTACAATTTATGTACTAAAAGATTTTTTTTAACGAATGTATTATATCCTAATAATTTAATTATTTTGGAATGGAGTGAGTATATAATTAGCTTCTGGATTCATTACATAATTAGTTGAGACTTTTTTAATTATATTGTAAAAATAGAGATTTGTGTAAATATAATAAGTTTAGTTATATACTTATGTTATTTTTTCTATTCTTAATTATAAGTTTTGAATCTAAAGTTTGAAATATGAAATTGTTCTTGGTATTTTTTCCTTGTGGTAAGGCATTTTTTTTTATGTGAATTTAGATTAGTTGATTAGAATGTGAGTAGCGACATTGGATGGAAAACACAGCGGAAAAGAGAAGGGAATTTCATTATTAAAATGTTTTTTTTTCTTTGCTTGTCTAAAAGTTAGGAATGGGACTCATTGACTGCTAGTCTTGAAAATGCAATTGTATTTGTGTTGACAATGAGGCTTGCTTTAATGCTAGCATCTTTACCATTGATTGGTAAGTGGGGATTCGAATAATGTTGAAAGGTAAGTGAAAATATTATTGATTTTATGAGGGTGGGGTAAGGGAAAAAGATTATCGAATAGGGAGTCATAAATTCACTTGCTTTTTTTTATTAGAAAATAGATGTTAATTTTAAAAAATAAAGAGATAAGGGCGAAAAGTATCTCAACTACTTAAAATAGGTTAAATTTATTTTCTAAAACTTACATAAATTATCACTAATTGCTCTTTACTCCTACTATTTGCTAAGTTATAAATAATTTCTTATTTTGTAATTTTCGGATACACAATTAGCATTTGATTACATAATTTTGAATTTGAGATACATAATTTTGAACTTAAGAATGTAACAGTTAATTACTTCATTTTTGCTCAAATATATAATTTTAAAGTTGAGTTATATAATTTTGATTAGTGAGATACATTAATTTCTGAAACTGTTTGATCAAGATACTTAATGCATTAATTAGATCAAAGGAAAATACATAATTAAAATTATGTATCCAAAATTTTATGAGTTTGTGGATGTATTCGATTGTTTAAAAAAAATAGGTAATTAATAAAAAGGGTGAAGATTTTATATAATTTAGTAAAGATAAGGTGTGGTGTTAATATTTCCTTACTAGATGTCGGGGCCCATGCAATATATGTTATTATTTTAGTCTCAATTTATGTGATTTAAATAAAATGTAGCTAATCAATAATACTTTTAGTATGTTTTGACTAATCTAAATTTTTAACTATCGTAATTTACAATACTTGTTATGTAATTTTTTCTATATTATAGAAGAGCTGGTTTCAACCAGCTCTTTATTATTTACCATTTTATCCTTAATTGCTCCGTAATTTATTATACTATTCCTAATTAATTATTATAAATTATTTATACATTAGAATTAATAATATTTTTCATTATATTACACCTAATTAACTATTATAAGTCATTTATATATTAAAATTAATAATATTTAATTAAGAAAGAAGATATTTATGACATTTATTTCAGTTGCTTTAATCATGATTTTAGTATATCATCCCTAATTAATTATTATAAGTCATTTATGTATTAAAAAATTAATAATATTTCATTTAAAAAATAGATAACATGTCTACCTATATTAACCCTTATTGTTCAGTGATTTATTATTTACTCCTAATTAACTATTATAAGTCATTTATATATTAAAATTAATTAATTATTAGAAGTCATTTATATATTAGAATTAATAATATTTAATTAAAAAATAGTATTTGTGATGTTTTTTCAGCTGCTTTAACCGTGATTTTACTATATCATTCCTAATTAATTTTTATAAGTCCTTTATGTATTAAAAATTAATAATATTTAATTAAAAAAACTAACTGCTTCGTCATTTACTATATTATCTCTGATTGCTCCGTGATTTACTATATTACCCCTAATTAATTATTATAAGTCATTTATATTTTAGAATTAATACTATATTTTTATTATATTACCCCTAATTAATTATTATAAGTCATTTATATATTAGAATTAATAATATTTTATTAAAAAATAGATATTTATGATGTTTGTTTCAGCTGCTTTAACCGCGATTTTACTATATTATCCCTAATTAATTATTATAAGTTATTTATGTATTAAAAAATTAATAATATTTAATTAAAAAAAATAGATGACATGTCTACCTATGATTTCGACCAGCGTTTCATCAATTACTATATTACCCCTAATTGCTCCTTGAATTACTATATTACCCCTAATTAATTATAAGTCATTTATATATTAGAATTAATAATATTTTTTATAATATTATCCCTAATTAGTTATTATAAGTTATTTTACTATATTACCTCTAATTGCTCCATGATTTACTATATTGCCCCTAATTAATTATTATAAGTCATTTATATATTATAATTAATAATATATTTTTATTAGTCATTTATGTATTAAAAAATCATAATATTTAATTAAAATATTGATTTCGACATGGCTGCTTCAAGAGCTGCACCGTGATTTCACTATATTTCCCCTAATTAATTACTATAAGTCATTTATGTAGTAGAAAATTAATAGTATTTAATTAAAATAAGAAAAATATGCATTTATGGCATATTTGTTGCAGTTGCTTCAACTATAATCATCTTCTCAAAGATGATCCAAGACTTTATTGTTAATCGAAGTATCTTTCGTTCCAATTTTTGTATGAAATAATCCTATGAATATTAGTTCTACATCTTTTCTATATTTTATAACAGGTCTCAATCTTATTATCAAACAATTAAAATAACTCGACTACACGACATATCACACTTTTTTATCATGTGGAAAAAAATTATCATATAAAACTTCACTTCTTAGCGAGTACCGTCAAATAGTTATTATTTAAAAAGTTATCGTTTTAAATCAATGTACATTTATGTTTGTATTTCATCAATATCAAATATTAGTGCTAAAAGATGTCTACAGTATTGGGCCCGTGCTGCCACGGGCCACGCACCTCTAGTGAGGTGGTTTCGACCACCTCTTCATTCACTATACTACCCCCAATCATTTACTATATTACATCCTAATTGCTCCATAATTTACTATATTATCCCTAATTAATTATTACAAGTCATTTATATATTAGAATTAATAATATTTTTTTATTATATTACCCCTAATTAATTATTATAAGTCATTTATGTATTAGAATTTATAATATTTAATTAAAAAAATAGATATTTATAATGTTTGTTTCAACTACTTTAACCGTGATTTTACTATATCATCCCTAATTAATTATTATAAGTCATTTATGTATTAAAAAATTAAATATTATTAATTTTTTAATACATAAATGACTTATAAT
>NC_061113.1:15107757-15114890 GCF_002878395.1 Capsicum annuum | reverse complement strand
TTACTATATTAACCCCTATCATTTACTATATTACCCCTAATTGCTCCGTAATTTACTATATTATCCCTAATTAATTATTATAAGTCATTTATATATTAGAATTAATAATATTTTTTTATTATATTATCCCTAATTAATTATTATAAGTCAACCACCTCTTCATTTATTATATTACCCCTATCATTTACTATATTACACCTTAATTGCTTCGTGATTTACTATATTATCCCTAATTAATTATTACAATTCATTTATATATTAGAAATAATAATATTTTTTTATTATGTTACCCCTAATTAATTATTATAAGTCATTTATATATTAGAATTAATAATATTTAATTAAAAAATAGATATTTATAACGCTTATTTCAGCTGCTTTAACCATGATTTTACTATATCATCCCTAATTAATTATTATAAGTCATTTATGTATTAAAAAATTAATAATATTTAATTAAAAATAGATTACTATAATACCCCCTAATTTACTATATTACCCGTAATTGCTCTGTGATTTACTATATTATCTCTAATTAAATTATTATAAGTCATTTATATATTAGAATTAATAATATTTAATTAAAAATAGATGACATGTCTGCCTATATTACCCCTAATTGCTCCGTAATTTACTATATTACCCCTAATTAATTGTTATAAGTCATTTATATATTAGAATTAATAATATTTTTTTTACTATATTACCCCTAATTAATTATTATAAGTCATTTGGTTTCGACCACTGCTTCGTCATTTACTATTTTACCCCTAATTGCTCCATGATTTACTATATTACCCCTTATTAATTATTATAAGTCATTGTTATATTAGAATTAATAATATGTTTTTATTATATTACCCCTAATTAATTATTATAAGTCAGTTATATATTAAAATTAATAATACTTAATTGAAAAAATAGATATTTATGACGTTTGTTTCAGCTTCTTTAACCGTGATTTTACTATATCATCCCTAATTAGTTTATTAAAAAATTAATACTATTTAATTAAAAGATAGATGACATGTCTGCCTATATTACCCCTAATTGCTTCATGATTTACTATATTATCCTTAATTATTTATTATAAGTCATTTATATATTATAATTAATAATTTTTTTTACTATATTACCCTTAATTACTTATTATAAGTTATTTATATATTAGAATTAATAATATTTAATTTTAAAAATAGATATTTATGACGTTTGTTTCAGCTGCTTTAACCGTGATTTTATTATATCATCCCTAATTAATTATTATAAGTCATTTATTTACTCTAAAATTAATAATATTTAATTAAAAAATAGATGACATGTCTACCTATATTACCCTTAATTACTTCGTGATTTACTATATTACCCCTAATTAATTATTATAAGTCATTTATATATTAGAATTAATAATATCTTTTTTATTATACTACCCCTAATTAATTATTATAAGTCATTTATATATTAGAATTAATAATATTTAATTAAATCGGTGTACATTTATGTTTATATCTCATCAATATTGAATTTTAGTGCTAAAAAATATTTATAGTGTTGGGCCCGTGTTGACACGGGCTATGCACCTCTAGTTAAATAATATATGTTATTCTCCTTGTTCAAACTTTTGTAGCAGCGATAGCCAATTATACTTTAAAAATAATTTATCTTTTTAAATTACTGAGATTTATAATACTTTTTTTATTTCAAATTAAGTAGCACTGATATAATTTGTGTAGTCAACCAAATATTTTATATCCTTACAATTTTTAAAATTATTATTTTTGTAGTACCTTTTTAATTACTTTTTTGAAATATTTAACAAATTATTATTTTTAGATACTTTAAACTGTCAACTATTGTAATTTGTAATGCTTTTTATATGATTTTCAAAAAATACATGTTACTCTCATTCTCCTAACTTTTGTGGCATTGATATTCAATTATATTTTTAACTATTCTAATTTAAGTGGCACTGATATAGTTTTGAGAGTCAATCAAATAATTTATATCTCTTAAATTTGTTAATTATTATGATCTATAGTAATTTTACGTATTTTTTAAAATATATAATAATTTTTTTTTAGATATTTTAATTTTTTAAATATTGTAATCTAAAATAAATTTTATGTAAATTTCAAATAATATATGTTACTCTCCTTGTTCAAAATTTTGTGGTATTGATAGTCAATTATATTTTATAAATAATTTAAATTTTAATTATTGTGATCTATAATATTTTTTCTTCTATTCCAATTTAAGTGACAATGATATAATTTTGAATGTCAACCAAATATTTATATGTTTTAAATTTTTAATTTATTCATTATTGTGATTTACAAGAATTTTTTTAATTTTTTTAATTTTTTTAAATATATAACAGATTAAAAAAATTAAGACAAACAAATTAAAATAGATGAAAAAATGAAGGCAATGGAAAGGACCAATAAAGTTGTGCCAAAGAAGGTATATCGACGTCTAAACTTTTTTAGGTGATAATTATTGTGATGTATAGTATTTTTTACGGATTTTTGAGAAATATTTGGCAGATTAATTTTATTTTTTAGATATTTTAAAATGTTAACTATTGTAATTTGTAATACTTGTTATTATACTCTCTCCGTCCAAAATTTTCTGGCATTTATAGTAAATTATATTTTTTAAATAATTTTCTTTTATTATTGTAATTTATAATATTTTTCTTCTATTTCAATTTAAGATGTCAAGTTAATTTAATAGTAAATATTATTAATTTCTTAAAACTTAGATGACTTTATAATAATTTTTTAATATTAATTTTTAATTCTTAGATGACTCATTATAATTAATTAAGGGTGATATAGTAAAATTACATTGAACCAACTGAAGCAGGCATGTAAAAAATGTTTGTTTTATTTTTTTATTAAATATTATTAATTTTTAATACGTAAATAACTTATAATAATTAATTAGAGGGGAGACATTAAAATTACGATTGAAGCAGCTGAAAAAAAATTCTCGAATAATAATAAGTGGAACTTTGAGGAACTTAGTACTCATTTTGAAAACTACCCTTTTATTAAATATTATTAATAATACTTAAATGAAATAATTTATAATAATTAATTAGAGGTGACATAGTAAAATCACGCTTGAAGCAACTGAAGCAGCCAGGACGACCCTGCTTAACATTGTCGCTTCTATAATAGAGTAACTATTAAATATTATTAATATTATAATACTTAAATGAAATAATTTATAATAATTAACTAAGGGTAATATAGTAAAATTACGCTCGAAGCTGCTGAAGCAGCCAGAACGACCCTAAGCTGCTCAACATTGCCGCTTCTATAATAGAGTAATATCTTTGGCTCAAAAATACCTTCCAATTCACCCAATGAACCAAAATTATCCTACCTTTTAATGGTTGTTCCCAAACAATGAAAAATAGGTCAATTCTCCGACTATTTATTATCGTATTTCTGTGGTATATATTTGCCTAACTGGACCACTATGTGAATACACGCACACTGAGCGCGCGAGCGTTTGGAGTGGTCCAGCTGAACAAATATATGCCACAAAAATAAGATATTATACTATCGAGGGGACGACATATGACCCCCACAAAGTTGAGGCGTGTTACAACAAATTTCGCCAAAATTTAAGTATATTTCTGACTTTTTCCCCTAATTCTTTCGATGATGACATTGATTTAAACCAAATTACAATCGCAAATGCTCCCCAGCTAACAGAATAAGTAAAGAAGAAAAGGATACATTCGAAATGAAAGAAAATAGTGTTAGGAGATATTTTCCATTATGTGATCATTGTTATGAACATTGTACAGTATTGAAAGTTTACCAAGAGAAACATTTGGTGTAAAAGTGACGAAATTTGCAGCAAACAGCTGTTAGCACGCTCAAATTAGGCGTGCTTCATTCTTCTTCAGCTCGTCATCAATCAGCTCAGCAAAGAACAGTCAGTGTACTCAAATTACGCGTGCTTCATTCTTCAGCTTGTCAATCAGCTCATCCACAGATGAAACGATAACACCAGATTTCCTTTTGGGAGGTTCGGTTACTTCAACTACTTCCAAATCGGACTTGATCTCAATGTTCAAGTCTTGCAGTGTAAATTTTTTAATTGGCTTCGACTTTGCTTTCATTATGTTGGGTAGTGTTGCATATCTTGGCTGATTCAGTCTCAAATCAGTGCTGTTTCCACAATGTAGATGTCGTAAGTACACAGATCTAATATCCAACTACTTAGGTAACACAAGCAACTTGAGCAGAGAGGACACAAAGACGATCAATAAATAAGTTCGTAGCTGAGTATAATTTTGATCACCTGTTAGTGGCTATGATTTAGATTTATCGACCTAATGGTACAATACTATCACTGATTGTCATCGAACCTAAAAGGCCCCATGTCACTTAGAAAACAATGAAATTAGTCTTTCGGAATCCCATTACATGCCTAATATTGGACATGGATTTTGAAAGCCCATAATCAAAAGATCTGCTTCTCAAATCTCTTGGAAAACTAAGTTGATTAATTCTATTGATACTTCAATATTGAATGGTAACATGCATATAGTTTTTCTCAGTATTAAGAATGTTATCGATGTCATAAGCATATTGAATATTGAAGCATAGAGTGAAGCCAAAAGACCTACTTTCACATTTTATTTATTATTCAGAAGACACTTCTAATTATTTCTGCTTCGTGAACATACAAGTCTTTGGAATAACACGCTTGCAACTTACGTGATTACTGCAGGCAAATTCAAACACAATGTCTCGATACCACCATCAACTTCTCTGTCTACTGTAGCTACCTGTTTTTCTTTGTCCAGCACAACCTAACAGAAATATCATAGTGAGATTGCAGCCCTAAACAAGCCAACTGGATTTGGTAGTAAGGAAAACATAGTTGAAACAGCAATATGGAGGTATGAAAAAAGGTACAGATTGCATGAGAGCGGGCAATCCTAGGTTAAAATTGGTTTGAAGATTACATGTCTCATAAAGCACGTTAAGGTTGCGTATAATATACCCTTGTTGTCGGGTCCCTCCCTGGACCCCACACATAGTAAGGTAAATAGAGAAGGTCTTGTATCTGATTAGATTTAATATGAGCACACGGGTTTAAGAAGTGCTCAAGAAGAAGATATAGGGAACCAACCAAAAGAATCAGTTTGAAAGCCCGGAGGAATGTCCAAGAGGTACTCAAAATAGGCATACCGAAGTAAAGGTGTGATATAAACCAACTTACACCAATTAGAGATTGTAGAATGCCAGAATCACAGTTTTGGGTTCTCTTTAACTCGTTTGCACAATTTACACAGAAATGATACCAACCTTAGAAGCAAATGTTCCCTGTGGCCACTTGAGAAGTCCTGCAACCATTTGGCCTGTCTGGTTTTGATCATTGTCAATTGCCTACATAAAAGTAACAATATTAGACAAACAAACTGACAGAAACTAAAGAAGAACAACTGAAAAACTGAAGTGGAATGAAGAAAATAACCAAGAAGACACGGAGAATAGCAGATAGCTAGCAGCTCCAGTAAAATCAAGAAATGTTCCAATATGCTTTATCAGTCAAACTCTAACGATACATTGGTACATCAGGAAACATTTCTTTGTTTTTTTTCAAAAACTGGTACTTTAGGAAACATTTCTTTTCTTAATAAATCATTTCTCAGTGTCTGATTGCCCTACTTACTGAAATTTGCGTCAAAAGAAAATATCTGTCACCAAATAGGAGAAATGGCTTGTCCACAAAATTCATTTTCTTTTACAGATGCTCAAACTCATATCAGTAGCTTCAACCAACTCTTAGACATTATATCGATCTCCAATACTAAAGAACTCATCAAAACACTAACATAGTACCTTATCTTCCAATTTGTATGATTAACATAGGCTACTCGCTTTTACACCTAACCAAACACAGTAAATGATCCAAAGCATAATTTCCTAACCAAAATCTTTACATATGTCCACAAGAATCAGTTTTTGTTATATCAAACACAGACACAAGTCAAATTAACGAATCACATAACTAGAATGCAATCAGATTAATCCCAAAACCCACCATTGGATTTTGAAGTAATCTGACATATAAGAATTTTCTCACAACAACAACAACACCCAGTGTAATCTGGGAAGGGTAAGATGAACATAGACCTTATCCCTTCTTCCTTGTTTGGGATTAAGCCAACTCCGAGACCCCGCTTGTGGGACTATAATGGGTATGTTGTTGCTCACAAGAAATAAAATCTGTCTTACTAACATAATTTCCAAACTTGTATTCGACACGAATCAAAACACACAAAAGCAGAATAAAAGCTCAAATCTTTAGATCAAAGCAAACCTGTTTGCCAAGAAAAAGAAGACCAGGTTTTTCAACATCAACAAGAGCTTTAAGAATCTTTGCAATTGTAATTGGATAAATATTCTCAGGTGCTTCTACATGAATTGCCCTGTCTGCTCCCATAGCTAACCCGGTTCGCAAAGTCTCTGTAAACTGAGATGGACCAACACTAACAGCCACTACCTCCGATGCCAAACCCAATTCTTTGACCCGCAAAGCTTCTTCCAAGGCAATTTCACAAAATGGGTTCATCGACATCTTCACATTTTTCGTCTCTACACCACTCTGAATTCAAAATGAAAAATTCAACAAAAAATTAGAAAATAAGTCAATCCACTACGCAAACAACAAGAACAGAATATCCAGTAAAATTCCACAAGTGGGGTCAAGGAAGGGTAGTGCGTACGCAGACATTACCTCTTCCTTAAAAAAAGAGGAGAGGTCCTCGACTCCAAATAGATGAAAGAGATGAGAACAACAATAAGTAGCACGAACATGAAAATACAATAGTCAAGGCTAGGAAAACAACTAATAATAATAAAGACCTAAAAATCGAAATACAAGACTATAACTAATACTCCAGGAAATGGGAAAGCAAAGCACTCAATTACCTCCCAACCTACTATCCTAATTCTCGAACTTCACATCATCCTATCAAGAGATATCCTCGGTCAGTTAAAGATGTCATATCCTGCCTAATCACCTCACCCCAATACAATACTCAAGGCTAGGAAAACAACCAACAGGAATAAAAATCTAAGAATACAAAAATACAAGACTAT
>NC_061113.1:15080257-15102757 GCF_002878395.1 Capsicum annuum | reverse complement strand
TTGTTATTTTTTCAAAATAAATGCTTATAAACACTCAAGTAACAGCTTGTTTGGATGGTGGTTTCCCATGGTATGATATGGTATGGTTATCATGGGAACCATGTTTGTTTCCATGGTTTCCTAAAAAGGGTGGTATGGTATGGTACTATTCCATGGTTTGATAACCATGGAATCCATCAATTTCTTGAACCACCAAATTGGTGGTGTGCCATGGTTTTCTCTTCTTTTTTTTCAATTTTACCAGATTTCACTTCATAGATTCCCGACTTCGTGTGATGCCAAATAATTTTATCTGGAGATCCGGTACTAGAGATCGGGATAGACAAAATGTCATTGATATCCTCTATAACAAACCTCTTCTTAAGTTCTTGAAGCTTCCAAGTGTGGTTTCTATGATCAATAAGGTCATTCACTTGTAATTCTACATCCATTTGAGATTGAGAGAACCTAGGTTTGAAGCCACAGGCATTGGGTATTCAAGGATCAGTCCAAACTTTAATACTATCTCCGGATCCCACCCTCCATCTAATACCTTTTTGTAATAGATTTCTTCCCCAAATGATGCTTTTCCATACCCAAGAGCTAGTAGAACAGGAAGTAGCTTTGAGGAAAAAAGTATTTTGAAAATACTTACTTTTAAGAATTCTAAAAATAAGAGAATCTTTCTGAGTGAAGATTCTCCAAGCTAGTTTTGCCAACAGAGCCTGGTTGAACGATTTTAACTCTCTAAATCTTATATCCCCATACGATTTAGCAATACAAAGGTTCTCCCATTTTTCAAAATGCATTTTTCTCCTACTCTCATCTTGTCCCCATCAAAAATTAGAAAAAATAGTAGTAATCTCCTTACACAAATTATCAGAGAATTGAAAACATGATAAAGTATAAAACGGTATCGCCTATAGAACGGATTTAAGCATTACTTCCTTTCCAACAGGACTCAAGAAATTATGTTTCGAACCTTTGATTTTAGCTTTAACTCTATCCTTTATAAAATCCAACATTCCTTTTTTTTAATTTTCCAACTACTGCCGGTAAACCTAAATACACTCCAAGCTTAGTAGATCTTAGCTATCCTATTGCTGCGATAATTTCATCCTTTTCACTTTCAGGAGTATTTTTACTAAAGAATATAGCTGATTTAGAAAGGTTAACCTTTTGACCCGGACAATCTTTATATTTTTTAAGAATATCAGAAATATTCGAAGCACTTTGAATATTAGCATTACAAAATATAAAGGAATTATCAGCAAAAAACAAATGATTAACCGTCGGTCCACTCCTAATCAAACTTAACCCTTGAATATCTCCATTCTCTTCCGCTTGGTTTATTATTCTAGATAAACCTTCCGCACATATAAGAAATAAATACAAAGATAAACGTCTTAAGCCTCTTGTAGGAGTCACTTCCCCCGCTACCTCCCCATTGATATTAAATTGATAAGTAAGGTTAGTGACACATTGCATAATCCACCGAATAAAAGTTTCATGAAAACCCATTTTTGTCATTAGTTTTTGTAAATAAATTCATTCCACTCGATCATAAGCTTTGGCCATATCTAACTTTAGAGCCATATACTTATCCTTGCCTCGCCTTTTATTTTTCAACATATGAATGAACTCGTGAGCTATAAAGTTGATTTTAATAATTTCAGACACAAAAATTTGTTGCTAAAATTTCTTCACAAGAAGTTATGGCAATTAGCAGGATTTTCACCAGAATTCCTTACAAATTTCCAGGATTTCTACCACAAATGCTACAAAGATCCTGACAATCTGTTCGGACAAAAATCTTGACTTAAGGATCACTATAACATGTTATTAAGAACTTAAGGCAAGTCTTTGTGACTGAAATCTTGACGATTCTCCAAGATTTGGCTCCAAATTTTGGCAACACAGTTATCGTTACACCAATTTTTATAAGGTCAAAATTTAAACGATGGTGCCTGAAATCCTCCTTGTATAGATTACCCATTAATAAGAGTATAAATAACACAAATACCAACCATTTTATAAGTAATTACACTCTCTCCCACTTTTTTTAATTACTTTACTCTCTCTCATTTTTCATATACATAAGATACGCCTCATATACATAGCATCCTGTGTATATGTGATTTTGTTATTGACGTAGAAAAAGGAAATAACGGATTCCCTTCCTTTAAGGGCGCTATTAAGTCAATCAATTAATTAAGTGGATTACTGCATTTCTTAAATTATGTAACAACTTTTGAATTTCAAATTTTGAATTAATCAAATACATTAAAAACAAATCATACTTAATTCACGCAAAAAAAAAATGAATCACTGATTTTGTTGAACGTTTTGAAGAAAAAATTGAATTTGAATTCAAGAACATAAATAATACGAAATTCAAATAAAAAAAAAATTCGAGTCACTGATTTTGTTGATTGTTTTGAAGAAAAAAAATTGAATTTGAATTCAAGAAGATGAATATTGCTATTATTTTGAGGTACGCTGGTCAATGGAGAACCGAAACGGAATATGTAAATTATAAAAGCGAAGGATCATTGTTGTGGAATCAATAAGTTACTTGAGGTTGATTTCTTCAATTGCTACCGAATTAAATATTGATGAAGTACGAAAGAATATTGATGTACGTTATGTAGTCGACGGCAACGATTCACCTTTTCATATCCGTAATGACAATGGGGTACGATTGTATGTCGAGTTGAAGAAAGCTCAACCAACTTTCGTGATGTATCTGTTGTGCATATCAACAATTGATAAGTCTTCAGATGACATACAGTTTGATAGAGATACAAGAGTTGTTATTTTCGTGGAGGGTGTTGAATCAGATGCTATGGCTATTGCTGCTGCAGAGATGCATAATCAATATGCGTTGTATGTTTCAAAATTCAAGGTTGATAATTTAATTTGTGATAACAAGAGTATTGATGTGAAGGTGAAACAGATGTATAATGATAAAAAGATGCTCGTTTCTATGATGTTGAAATATCGTGTGACATATGGATTCAATTGCAGAGCTTAACATTCTGACAAAAAAAGGTAATGCGTTTATTTTGGTGTTTTAAAAAGTTTTTTTTTGTAAACTGTATAGATTATGATTTGTTAGTTATGTTGATGTTTTTTATGAATTGAAGTTGTTGTGACTTGAATTCTAAACAAAACTGCAATTCACTGATCACATGAAGTAATTGATTGTTAGTTAACATAAACATTCTTTATACTTTGTATATGTTAATGCAGTACAGTAGTAGTAGACCACTGGAAAAATGAATTTTCAGAAGCTAATGTGATGTTTATGGTGTAACATATACATAGTATTTCTTATGTATATGTTTTTTCGTATAAATAGTAAAAAAAATGAGAGATTTTATATGCATAATTATTTTTTTTATTTTAATTTATAACATATACATAAGCAATATTTTGTAATTGTGGAATAAAATCAATTTTATTCTGTCGTGTATACTATAAAAGTGTTTTACAACCAAAAAAATTAGGTGTGTTGTATATGTTTTTATTGTTTTGTTAAAGGGGAGCCTTGGAGTAACTGGTAAAGTTGTTGCCATGTGACCAGGAGGTCACAGGTTCAAGCCTTAGAAACAGCCTCTGGCGGAAATGCAAGGTAAGGCTGCGTACGATACACCATTGTGGTGGGGTCCTTTTCCGGACATCGCACATAGCGGTAACTTTAGTGCACCGGGCTATCCTTTTTTTAAAGTAGCTATGATTAGTAATATTGAAATCTTAAGAACATATATTATAGTATATGTTAGTGCCTATTGCAGCTGTGTCCTCCGATGTTACAATGAAGATTGTAAATAAACGTTGAAAGCATCTAGCTACAAAAAAACAGATGTTTTTAACATCAGAAGATTTAATCCAAAACATTCATGTCGTTTGAGTAATAGGATTTTGAAGAATGTTATTGCCACTACTGCATTTGTGTGTGAATTCACGACTCCTAAGTTAGTTAACCATAAGAGAAAACACACACCGGCAGACATCATGGAAGAAATTAAAGTTGTATATGGTGTTGATATAAAATATATGAAGGCATGACGTGCAAAGGAGCGCGCCATAACGTTGCTTAGGGATTGTACGACAGATGGTTATAGACAAATGCAGAGATACATGTATATGTTGAATAATGTGTATCCAAATTCACATATTGCAATGCATAAGTCATGGGATAATCGGTTTATGTATCTTTTTATAGTGTTGCATCCAATAATAAGGGGTTTTGAGTTTTGCAGACCAGTTGTAGTTGTTGATGATGCACATTTAAGTGGACCATATCAAGGGACTTTTCTCTCAGCAAGTACACTCGATGATTCAAGTATGGGTATTTTCTTTTTTCTGTTTTCAGACTTTGTATGTCATGATAAAAACTTGTTGCTGTATAACAAAATAGTTTTGACAAATTATCAATATTTAGAATTTTTATGTTGACTTTTATTAATATAGTTTATACATAACATAGGATGCATATTACCGCTTGCGTATGGGATTGTGGATACGGAGAATGACAACTCATGGTCATGATTTTTCAACCAATTCAAAGTTGTTTTTGGTAAACGTGACAACATGTGTGTTGTCTCTGATCGGAATGAAAGTATCATCAAAGCGGTTAGTGTTGTATATCCAAATGTCCCCCACCTTGCACGCATTTGGCATCTCTAAAAAATATTTGTGATTACTTTTGAAAGAGCATTATTCAATGGTTAAGGCTTATAGAAAAGATGATTTTGACTACCTAATGGCAATGATTGGAAAAGCTGATTTGAGAGTGAAAAAATATCTACAAGAAGCTGGATATGAAAAGTGGAGTAGGTGTCATTCACCGGTAAACAGAGGTCGGATGATGACTTCGAATATTGCTGAGTGTATTAATGGGTGTTAGTGGAAGCCAAAGAATTGCCAATATATGAATTCTTAGAAGAGGTGCGAATGTTATTTGAATCTTGAAACTGTAAAAACAGTGAGATAACTTCATATACAAGTACGACTTTGGGTCGTAGATTCGATGAAATTTTAACTCTGAATGATGTGAAAGCTTTAAAGATGACGGTATGTATCAATTTTGTGAATTTTTACCATGCATTTATATGTATTGTTTTATTCACTATTAAACATTATTTTTTGTAAAATAAAATTATAGATAAAGTTCTATGTATGAATTTTTATTCTGTTCAGGTGAAGGCGTCCTCACCCTATATATACTCAGTTTATGAATCTGGACGAAGATACATTGTCGACCTTCAAAGTGAGTCATACAACTGTGGGAGATTTTAAATAAATCAAATACCTTGTTCTCACGTCATTGCCGTCTTAAAGTCTAAGCATGTAAAAAAATTTGATTCATATTGTTCTGATTACTATAAACCAGCCACTTTGGTGAAGACTTATGAAGTTTCAATCATTTCAATACTAGAGATGAAAGGCTAAAATGTTCCTGATAGCGTAGCTGAGGAAGAAGTGTTGCCCTAGATACACAAAAAACTTTCAGGAAGACCGAAGAAAGGGAGGAAGAAAAAATCCAGCGAAACACATTCATCAAGCACAAATCATTGCGGACGTTGCGGACATGAAGGGCATAATAAGCATTCCTGCAATTTCTTCCCAATGGAGAACTAAGTTTTAGTTTCCATAACTCTTGAAGATAAATCACTCGATTATCGTTATCCGTTTTTTAGTAATGACTTTTTTGAACAATTTTAGCTTGCTATTTTAACATTGAAATAAGTAAGATTTTTCTTCAGTTTGTCGTTGTTTTTTATGAGTTATGTGCTCATTTTTGTTGTGTATATGTTTGCTGGTATTTTTTTTTTATGTATTTGTTTGCTGAGATAATGACATCAATGAGCAGATTTGGTTTTCTATTTTAACATTGAAACATATAAGAGTTTTGTTCAATCCATGCATTTATGTTTGATGAATTTTATTGTCATTTGATTTGTGAATGTGTTTACTGAGATAATTAGCTGTTTAATTGAAGTTTGTACATTCTTTATTTATTCATTAGTGCATGTTATTATTCATTTATAAATATTACTTATAAATGACAAACAAATAATATCTGAAAAGTAGGTAGCTTATACGACTGTATGTATGTTAAAAGTTACTCAAATGTATATGTAAATTTTTAGTTATATACTTATTATATAGGTATTAAATACAGGTGACAAAATATTGTATGTATGTGTTAATATACACGGATTCAAATTTTATGAATTTAAAAGGAATAACTCATCAGTATGAAAAAAAAATAACACAAAAATATCTTTAATACCTGTTATCTAAGAATGAATCCAGTTATGAAATAATAATGAGTGTGTTGAATAAAATTTCATGAACATTTTGACATATACACGCAGTGGCGGATCTACATAGGGTCCGGGGGGTTCATCCGAACCCCTTTCGTCGGAAAATTATACTATTTTTACATGATAATTTTTTTTTATGTAGAAATAGTAGAGGTTGAACCCCCTTCGACTATTCTGTATGTGTAGTACTGAACCCCCTCACTGAAAATCCTGGATTCATCCCTGTATACACGCATTCAAAACTAAATGCAGCGTAGTTGACATATACAGAAATTATGAAGAGCATATTTAGACATAAGAAATAAGGTATATACAATATGCATATGTTGACATATACACACATTAAAAAAATATATATATACTAAGTTAATATGTATTGAAAAGAAAAAATGTCTTTTGTAGAAAAAAATGCTATGTATATTACTACATATACACAATATTTTTTATTATTGTGTGTATAGTTATAATTCTGTGTATATAACGAAATGTACACGCATGGTAATAAGACTTTAATAGACATAAGACATAATCCGTTTACAATATGTATATTTTGACGTACACATACATACTAAAAATAAAAAAATCATATGCATAAATGCCGTGTATATTGTAAAAAATGAATATGTTTTGTATTCATCTGGTTATCATTATCAATGTATACACCTATATATATGTAGTTTAGTTCACAAATACAAATAAAACGACAAATCATGTACATAAAATAATAACCATGCAAAAAATTATTTATCATTAATTATAAGCATTGCTTAAAAACTGTTAAAACAGGTTTGCAAAAACAAACATCTTAAGTAGTTTAAAATACAACATTCTTAACAAATTCATATCAGTAATTACTGGAAACCATAATATACTTTCAACCTACTCAATGCTAACTATTGCCCTTTCATCAGGTAGTGGGTGTTTTTGGCCTTGGTCTTGGAGGGTCTTCATTATCACTAACATAACCCTTCTTTACTTTTTGAAGACTATAATTTTGAAGGAGTGACGCGTATCGCAAACAATGGTATGCCGCCTCAAAACCAACTGAAGGGACTGTCATTCTTTCACTTATGTATTCTGCATACCCAGTAACAAACACTCCACAGTTTCTATCACGAATAAAAATAACAAGTCATATAATTACAACACCTTGTAAATATTATTTAATAAAATATTATATAAAGATTACTTACAAGCTATCATTATCTTGTTGCGTAATGTTTTGCACATACTCAATCTTAAATGGGTGTTGATTGAGTAATTGTGTTCTTTGACTCATTTTATCCTTATATGCATCAAGATTGGACCAATCTCAATGGGATGTTTGTTCAAAAAATTCACTGTCGGATAAGTAGGTTGGCAGCATCACAATCAATTGGTGAATCTCGGGCGATGAGTCCATATTTTTTAGATCGAAAAGTGAATTATAGACGCGTATACGTCTATCCTTTAGAGCAATAACAGCTAACACCCAGTGAAACTTCTGACTGTAGTTGATAGGAACATACACCTCATCAACAAGGTGCCATGGCAACCCAACAGGAATGAAAAATTTCTTGATTATGCTAGTTATTGCCTCTTTATTCTCGACCAAAACAACAGACTAAGTATAATCCTGCCGAGTTGAAAGTACCGTATTCGAATCATCGGGATAATATCTACGGTACGTCTTCTCAATATAGTTCTTGAAAAAATAATTTGTTGTTGTAAATCGATAGTCTTGATCAGTCCTTAATTTTGATTTCTTGTGCAAGTGATAAAATATCACATCAATATAATACAAAATTAAAATAGAAAGAAGAGGCATTATGTTGATTTATACTGTGAACATATTTATGTGTTTACAAATAGTAATATGAGTTAAAAAGAGTAAACATAATTGTGGAGTTAACATAAATAACATGCAGCAGTGGTCTTTATAAACTGCTAGTGCTTATATTCATTACCCTATGCACATACATATAATGAATCATATATATACACAAAGTAAGTCAGATCTATAGCAAAATTTCTTATGAGAAAACAGTTTCCACCATAAAAAACAATTTTCAGTTTTAAAATTCTTTCTTTGACAATCACCATGTAGTTTCTTGTATATAATAACCTTATATATTAGATGTGTATTATGTAAACAATTATATTTCAGATAATGGTACATGACATGCACAGGAAACTGTCTGATGCATAACACTGATAACAACTTACAAATAAAATATTGAACTAGAATAACAAAGTGTACTTTTACTATCAATCACTAGCAACTTATCAAGTAAGGCGTAAATATAAGTAAACATATTTAATATCAAACTCAACAGGAACATGTATATATAAAATTTTGCGCATAAACAAGTCAAACACTGCACAACAGACGATAACAAAAATCATAACATATTTTTGTAACTGTAATATGGATAAGATTTTCGTAGATGTATGTATATATGAAATTTTTTAAAATAATATTCAAATTAAAAATAACTCATCATTCCAACATGAAGTAGTTTGGGACATCAAGTAAAATCAATTTTTAGATCGAGCATGAGCAACAACAAAGTTGAATTGCTGAACTCCAAGAGAAGATGCTTTTGCTTTGTAGTGGTCATCATTCATTTTCCTAAAAAATGATGAATAATATTATTAAGAAAAAAGTATAAATTCTAAATGCATATTCACAAAAAAAAAGTAATTTTTATATTGTTAGAACTCACTTTTTGGAATGAAACTTCAATAGACCTTCATCAGCCCATTTCTTGTACTCTTCAATGACAACACTCGGCATATCATCAGATATTGTGTAACCTTCAAATGCAAATTTCTATTTTAAAGTTGTGCTTTCATCTTCAAAGGGCTTTGAATCAGAAGCATACTCTGTCGTGTATGGTGACTTGAAAACTTTAGATTTAGTCCTGGTCCTCTTAGCTGGAATTTTTGCAGCTTGATGAGTCACAACAACTGCATCATGAAAATCTGAAGGAATCTGGCTATCAGATAGAAAATGCAGGTTAATTGTTTCATCTACCGGTTTAACAACTTCTAGCGGAATATCATCTACTGGTGCTGTCAGATGTTGCATTATAGCATTTATCTCCTCTTGAGCAGATTCTGAAATGGTACTCAAGTAAATATCCTACAAAGGTAAATTTAATGTATACAATGTTAGTTTTTGTTTAAACGCGTTAGTAAAAATATTGTGATGTCTATAAAATTTGACTCTAAAATTATGAAAAAAAATCACTTTATGTATTTACTTAATGATCTTTATGTATATTTTCAGTCATAGGTGTTTCAACTTTGGAGTAATCCGAATTATGATTTACAACAGCATCGACAAGAGCATCTAATATGGCCGTTTTAATATCCTCTGATTCCCGATTCACCATTTCTTCGATAAGAGCATTTAATGTGGAATTCCAATATCCACACTAAATCCTTCAAAATTCTGGTATATAGTATAAAAATATATACAAAACTAAATAAGTTTATTGTTCCGAAATAATAACTTTTATACTATGAGATATCCAACCTCAGTTTGTTTTTGTACAAGAATGTGAATCCCTTCAACAATAGCATCCTCCTTTATATCATCAACAAATACTATGTCTAATGATTTATCAATGTCGCCGACAACCTAAAAGTTTAAAATGTGCATCGTAATGTTTATGATGATGTTCTCTTTTGTGATGCATTAACTATGTATATTATAAACATATACGTATGGCATATGACATATACAAAATAATAACAAAAATAACAACCCAGAACATTAGTCAACATACACAACAAACTAAGATAACAATATATTCTATTTTTTTTTTAAAATAAAAAATTAAGATAATATCATATATGAAACTAACTACGTGAAACTGCAATTTTAAATAAAATACCTTTTTTTCTTTATCTTTCAACTAGTGACGATATCTATCTCTTCGACATTGTCTAGTGATGGTGTACCCCCAATTATAAAACCTCCAAGTTCATCATCCTTATGACATTACCATTAAATATGTGTAAGACAGTATCAACGTCGGATAACAAAAAATGCATATTTAAAAAACGTACCACTTTTTCTTTGTCTTCCCCCATTGGAAGAAAATTCATCTCAACAACCTACTCTTTTGATGGAACATCTTCCTTTTGTGCACATTGCACATCATGATCCTGTTGATGTTGTTATGAAATATATGTAAGAATAAATTTGAAAAAAAATAATTTCAACAAAAAAAGCTTACATTGAGTGATTTCTTTTTTGCCCAAAAATTTGATAAAACACCGTCCTTATTTAATAAATAAAATATTGATTACATCCAACATAAATAATTCATTATGTTTACATAAGTTAGACAATATATACAATATAGTTCTGTATGTTGTGTACTATACACAATATAGTTATGTATATTATAATATATACACTACACAGTTATGTATATAAAATCAAATATACATAACAGATTTATGTATAATAAACAATATACATAACTTGTTATTTAAATTGTTTAATGTACAAAATAGAGATTATGTATGTTTGGATATATACATAACTGTGTTGTGTATATTTTGTAATATCCATAATTGTATCGTATTTACAGATGAAGTTTGATAATTCAATAATCAGTTTTTGTATATTTAAGTAGTCTATCTAAGTGAACAATTGTGAATGAAATTAAAATCAAAAACACTTTCAACAATTTATGATGTATATCAACATTATACAAAAATTTTCAAACATAAATGAATATATAAACCAGAAAAATGATAATGGCACAAATATAATTCAATAATTAAATACAAAATCATTAATTGTGAAACGTAAAATCAATTTAGTTTACCTTCTCATCGATGCATTTGATGTGTTTCAGCATGCTCATTAGTTCAGCGTGTTGTTTATCTTTTTTGTCGTTTGAGTCTTCATGTTATTTAGCCATTAGTTCGTGAAGAAAGGTAAATTTTTTATCAATCTACATACAAAAAGATAATAAATTCCTTAATGTTATAACAATTTGATTATACATAGTGTTTACCATATGCAGAAACTTACATAAGACTTTAAGAACAACTTCATCTCATCCCACTTTTGAATAAAAGTGTCCTGATGAGCTGACTTGCTGGATGATGATGGAGTTATCTTTGGTGCATCAACACGCTCTAAATCAGAAGTCCGTAACTGTTCTGTTGGCATATTTCTTCTTGAAACAAACGATGGTGTTTTCTCACTATCTTGCATATGAACAGTTGTAACATCAAATCAGACTATCCTCCTCTTCTTCATAGGTTGTGAACTCAGACCTGCCTTTCTTAGGATTTTTGGTGGTGTGACAGTACTGGAATTCTCAAAACCTTAATGGCCGGTGTCCAAGTGAGTATGTATGTCGATCGCGTGCCTTTTATCACTACGATCGGGAGAAGTATCATGTAAGAAGGTAGATTTATCAATATTTAATTCAACCCCGTCAATCATTGGCAAATCAAGCCTTTGCACTTCTTCAACGGTTGATCGTAAATTATTGTATACAAATTGTTAAGCATAAAAAAATAGCTACATTAAGATTCACTAGAAAGTCAGCAAAGTGAAATAAAAACTTTAACTCGAAATATAGTACTAAATATTTACCTTGTTGAACATACCGGTCATGAACTTTTCATACTTGACCTTAATCTCAACTACCTTCCAGTTAAAAATCCTTGGAATTACATTACCGACATGCTCAGCTATAGTACTGTCTACCTCAGAACAATATTCATACATCCAAACATTCAACACATGAGGCATTCCCCCAATAGAGTATAGCTGTTTTTCAACAAAAAAATCATGTCTCCACGTTCCAATCGGCTTTTGAAACAAATTCTTTTTCCATGGAAATTGTTCGTACCTGCTATCCTCCACCATCACAAAGTCTGATCTGCTAATACTAGTATCGCGCATTTATGAATGCAAAAAGGTATGAATAAAGTATAGGATGGACAAGTTCAAAGCATCGGTATTGTTGTCGAAGTTTTCCACCTTGAATCGCTGCACAAAAATATATTTTTTGACAGAATTTTTTGAACTTGAAAAATACTTCGCCATTAATACAGACTTAGATGATTGAGTATACAGGTGTTCCTCAATGTTCCCAGTACATTTAAGTCTAGATATTAAAGAAAGTTCAGTGATAGTAAACTTGAGAATGATTTTCTGCATGTAAATGTGAATTTCATTCGAACTTTCTTGCTCTAACTCAAGCATAAGTAAACATTTAAAAATCTGACCCTGAAAATTATACTGGAGCATGTCTAGAAAGGACCCAAAGATTGTTTGACAGAAAAGATTGTAAGCTTCTTCACCAACATAATTCTTTATATCTGAACCAAATTCGCGGTTGC
Source organism: Capsicum annuum (assembly GCF_002878395.1). Classification (NCBI taxonomy): domain Eukaryota; kingdom Viridiplantae; phylum Streptophyta; class Magnoliopsida; order Solanales; family Solanaceae; genus Capsicum; species Capsicum annuum. The sequence goes on along the minus strand of NC_061113.1, from coordinate 15,090,083 downwards.
AATAACTATCGAAATGCAAAGAATGTGCAGGGACGTTTTTTATCCGATATTTCATACCCTATTGGAAATGAAGAAGACATCATATGTGAGCCTATATGGTTAAAACATATACTGTAAATAACAACTAGTCATTTCATTACAGATCTAACAACATCTAACACATAAGCTTATATATGGACAATACATAAAAAATAATGTATATAAACAAGGCATTTCATTACACGTATAACAACATATCATAAGACATGTATATGTTCAAAATATACATAGGTACAGTTCATAGCCTTAAACACATGGTAACATATGTATATTTATTAAATATACATATGTTAGATGTATATGTACACAACAAGACACAACAAAATAAAAAAACAGAACTCTTATGTATATGTTTTACATATACATATGTAATATCCATTACCTCAAAAACACAATACACAACAAAACACATAACAGAACTCATATGTATATGATTTACATATACATATGTAATATCCCAATCAAAAGCACAGTACACAAAACACACAAAATAGAATTTATGTATATGTTCAACAATATGAAAGGAATAATGTATGTGTGCAACACATACATACTTACTAATAGATGAAACCAGTAACCACATATGTATATGAACTACAAATATCAATGTATTCAAACCAATAACATCAACAAATATGTATATACAGAAGATATACACAGAGTAATTTTGTATTTGCACATCCAATTTCTACACGTAACTTCAAACTTATGAAAAATCTCAAAAAAACAATCACAACAGTTAACTAACAGTTTCAAAAACTTCAAATACGTAAAAAAACACAGTATACCAATAACAAAAAAACTGATAATAGAGGAAATACCTTTGGTAAACGAGGTCGTTCATTGTAATTTATTTTTTTATTTTCTTGAGGATTCTCCAATTTATTTTTTTGACTTTGAAGTTGATGCTTTGATAATCTTTTTTATCCTGACAGGGTCGTTACGATTTTTTGATCTGTTTTAATTAAAGTTAGGTTCCTCATAATCAAATACTCTGGGAGCGAAATTAACTATCGAATTTGTTGTCTCGGTATGATCTAACTGAGTTAATCCTAAACTAAACGAAGGAGAATTCTCTATTAACTAAGTACTAAGTTGTTACTTTATTACTTCAAATAGACGATTTAAGAAAAAAGGATAATGCAGATAATCAAACTATAATTTGATAAAGTAGAAATCCATAAAATTAGTTAATCGAAACATGCAACAATATCTTCTTTGAAAATTCTCGAAAATTTCTACTATATGTAATGAATTTTTTTTTTTAACAATCCTCATAAATTAAAAATTTAGAATATTAAAAGAAGATTCAGTTGAAATTGAAGAAAATTAAGTTGAAATTGAATATCCTTGACTAGGAGTTGGACAGAAACACGGTTGAATTCAAACTTGGAAACCGTCACTTGATTGTAGCCATATTTTTTGGGGGAGAAACGGTGAAAGTAAAAAAGGGTTTCTATGTATATGTAATTTAGGAGAGAGAAATAATAAAGTGGGATAAATGTAATATGTTTAGGGAGATGAGATTTTTTATAATAAATGAAACATAAGTTGCGGGTTTATGTAATTTTTAGTTAGTAAGATTGGCCCAATACTTGGCTGGGCTATTAAAACTGACATTGATTCAATTTCCAAAACAGTTTGGGCCAACAAAATCCATTTAACAACAACAAATATCTTCTTGATAGGTACTCAGTTTTTATTTTTTATTTTTTTAATAAATATGAATTTGGTAGAAGGGAGTGATTTGTTGACTATAGACACTATAGGAAATGGAAAGTTTGTCATCCCCCAAAAATATCAAATGGATGACTTTGGATTCTTTGTGTTTAGACTCTTCAATTTTTCAATTTTCAATTTTCAATTTTCAATTTTCAATAGACAGCAATAATGGAGCCATGGTCCATGTACCCATTATTCCACTATTCATGTTTAGGAATCTAGGTTTGTTCAATTTTGAAAAAAAATAAATATATATGCAAGTGAAGACTGGAGTACAGTTTTTTTTCCCCTCAACATCACTTTACATTTTTATCTTTTTGTTTTATTGATCGAAGTATTCGTGTTAGCTTATACACATCTCAACTAGTATAGCTACTGAGTATCTCGAATGTAAGTCTCGTTCTTCACGGATTTACTTCTTCTTAGGGCGAATCCAAAGTATCGGTATATGTTCACCTGAACCAAGTACTTCCGACAAATAACAACAACGATAAATTTACTATAATTCCACAAGCGAAACCTAAAGAAAAATGGTGCGCGACTCAAACTCTCACCAAATGTCGAATGTAAGTCTCGTTCTTCACGGATTTACTTCTTCCTAGGGCGGATCCAAAGTATCGGTACATGTTCACCTAAGCCAAGTACTTCTGATAAATAACAACAATAAATTCACTATAATCCCACAAGCCAAATCTAAAGAAAAATGGTGTGACTCAAACTCCCACCAAATGTCGAATGTAAGTCTCGTTCTTCACGGATTTACTTCTTCCTAGTCGGTACATGTTCACCTAAACCAAGTACTTCTAACAAATAACAACAACGATAAATTCACTATAATCCCACAAGCGAAATCTAAAGAAAAATGGTGTGACTCAACCTACCTTGTGAAAGAAAAGCTGTTAATTAGGCATAACAATTTATACCAGACATGACATTGACCCAATGAGAAAGGAAAAAAAGAGAAGAGGAAGCAATGTGGTGGTTGATAGTTGTGACTTTGCAACAAGGGGGACCCCCCACCCCCAAAATTAAAAAAAGGAAAAAACATAAGGGTACTGTCCTTGTTAAATTTGATCTGAATCAGTCTGATTCTTCTTGTAAATTATTTCCATATATTAAGGGAAGGGACATTTTGTTTAGCTGTCATTGGCAAAAAAAATAACCAAAGCAAAGAAAAATGCAAAAAAGAAGATTGGTTGTTATAAGTAATGATGCCTATAATCATAACAATAAGTCCTATTGCATAGTGGTCCTGCCTTGTGAATCTTATACAAAAGTTAACTTTAAATTTTATTTCAAGATGATTATACTTATCCTATTTATCACAACCTCATATGAATAATTCAAAAAAAAAAAAAAAAAAAAAAGAAAACACATTTGAATAACCAGAAAGTTGAACTTCAACGAGAGGGGTTGCTCAAATGGTAAGCGTCCTCTACCTCCAACCCTGAAATATTGTGTTCGAGTACTTCTAGTAAAACTATTTTAATATACACAACTATATTTCTGCACACAAAAAATTACAATAAAAATTCAAATTTTTTTTTCTCATTATGGCTCTAAATGAATTGGTAAAACTACATTTCTTGATCCCCTTACATGTCCAAATGAAAAAAATGATCTTTTTACTCTACTACAACTACTTTCAAAGGGACTAATATCAGTAACTTGCCTTTGTTGCTGCATTATAATCTCCTGAATTGCTACGTAAAGTTGTCGATCCGTCGCTGAATCCATTGAAAATGATCTTCTTATAGGCTGAATTGATGCAAATTCATCATCTGTTTTCCTCATGTTAATGCATTCATCTCCCATGCTTGTTACATGATTGAACTTTTTGCATTTTCTTGATGCAACTTTTTTTTCTATTTCCCCTGAATTCAAACTTTCTTGATCAGGTCGGCCTGATGTACTAAAACTCTCGCTATTGTTTGCTATTTCTATGACGACATAATCTTCATCTCTAAAATTTTCAAGATTTGGATCTTGATGAGGTGTTGAACTTGGAGCAATGATTGGATCCAAAGGTAACAACAATTTAGTGTTAGCAATTGTTGTAGATGATGAAATACTATTCCTACAAAGTGGGCAATTTGCATTATTTTGTAGCCAAACATCAATACAATCAATGTGAAAAATATGTGCACAATTTGGTATAACTCTTAGCTTATCATTTTCTTGAAACTCATTCAAACAAACAGCACATTCACATTGATCAATTCTTGAATTTTCTCCCCTTCTCTTGTATCGATAAATGGGGATTGAACGAATCACAGATTCGTCCAATCCCCTATTTTCTACTGCTGGTGAATACACCATTAAAGGGTCTTCAATACGTCGATTTCTAGAGAACGAAAATCGCCTTAAAAGATCAATTCTATGCCAATTCAAGCAGCATTTGATCACAAAAATGTAGTAGCTAACTAGCAATATTCCAGTAGCTAATATTCCAATAATGGCAACTGCTATAATAGGAAAGCCAGCATGATGAGAAGAAGAAGAAGAAGAAGAATGTATAGGTGAACCAAAAATTGAAGCAGAAGTTGGAGGAGGATTAATTGGATGATTTTTCATGTGTGATATTGATTCAAAGTACTTTAGTCTAACTAGATCCATGATATAAATTAATTTTTTTTTGTAAAGACAAAAGAGGGACAAATAGTTATGTTTGGATCTTGAATGCACATGAACATGTTATGGAAGGTAAAGAGAAAATATCAAAAAAGATTCAACATTAATCTAGGGGTTTGATGAAAAAGGAGACATTAAATGGGAGAGTGAGCATATTTATAAGAGGAAAATGGTTTACTATAAGGTTTAAAATATTTATAAATTTTCTTTTTTTAAAAAAAAAAAAGAAAAAAAGTCTGACTTTCGAGGTACGTAGTTGGTGAATGTTGTCTCTCTGCCTTCATTAATTATAAGAAAAACTAGTACTACTAGTTGACAAGAAAATATATATAGTAAATTTTTTATTCTACTTGATTATAGGATTTTTTTATTCTAATGAGGAAGTCAGAATTTTCTTACCAACAAAATTTGAAATTTACCCATCTAAAATACGGAGTAGTAAATTTTTATACTGTTTTTTGAACACTTGGAACTTGCGGTCCATCCTAATTAATTTCTGCAGATTATGATTAATAATTGACAAGTTTTTATTTGTCAAAGTCTTTAAATTATGTATATTACATGTGTTACTTATAATACTATGTTAGTTACCATTTTATCTAAGTTAATAACCTATGTTTATCATAAAATTTGACATTATATGCATTGAACTTAAAACTAGATCTTTATAAAAGTAGAGAAGGAAGGGAGATTTACAATAAATCTTTGATGCTTTCTGTAAATATTATGTTACTGTCAGGGAATATGTGATTAGATGGTCAACAAAAATCTTTGATGTTTTGGTTTCTGCATGTGAGAATTTTTTTTAATTGAAAGTAAGATGGGAAAAATAATATTTCACCTCTAATGTTTTAACTAGCTAGACTAGGTATTATGTATAACCTTTTTTTACATTTATGAACCTTTGGGTGTACTTTCAGAAATAATAGTAATTAAAAGGCTGACATTTTTGTTTTTTACTACTCACTCCGTTTTGATTTATACATCTTACCTTTTTTTTTCTTTATTTCGAAAAAATTGCCTTTTTTTTTTTCGGAGTTACTCTTTAATTATGTTCTAACTTTTCACATGATATATTTAAGATAATATGAAATTAAAAAATATTTTGATACATCTTATATATCTATTGTTTAAAGACTACAATTGAAACGGAGGGAGTATTAGTTTTAATAGTTGATGTTGACATCAATAGTATATATATTATTCTTGAATTATAATACTAGGTTATTGATTGAACAAGGACAGAGAGGTATTAGGTTTGTAGCCATTGAGTATAGAGACTTTAGTTTTATATATATCTTTTTTTTTTATATAGGAGATGATGATAACGGCCAACGTGAGTTGTGATCAGATGGTCAGAATGCCTCCATTCTTAGTAAGAGGCCTTGCATTCGAGCCTTTGAGAATGGAAAAAGAAATCTGTTGGAAGCGTTTCCTCTAAAAATGACAATGCGCTAATGTGCGAATTTATATTTAGTCGAACATCAATGAAGATACCGTAATCTCATCACAAAAAAAAAAAAAAATAGGATGATGATGATTTCTCCAGGTTCAATGATCAAAATGTGTCAGTTGATGATTGAGTTTTCTTTTATTTACTTCTAGTCTTTCTGTAGATTTGATGTGTCAAATTTATTGTTTGGTAAACCTAAAAGAATTGAAGTTTTTATAAGTTATCATCAAAACAACTCATTAGATTCTCAAGAAACACTTTGATCATATTCTATGATGACAAAACCAATTAGGTAGAATGTTTTAGAAATCAACTAAAAGATAAAATGACAATGAGATGACACTTTGATGAGGAATCTTCACTTACACACAAAGTGTGGATAAATATAAGAAAAAAGAGAAAATGATTAATTGCAGGTTGGAAAATTCCTACTACTATTCTACCTATCTTGAAAGAAGGAAATTTATTTACAAGGCAATTGCTATATTACTCTCATTCTTTTTGTTGATTTAATTAACTTGTATACACCTTTTATGTTATTGGATCACTTAATACTATACAAGTGTAACAAAGTGGTGAAGTTATCGGACTGCTTCATCCTTAATTACTAAAGGTCTCGGGTTTGAGTTTTGAGATATGAAGAACATTTTAGCTAAAATAATGATATAAACATACATCTTAACTTATCATATTTACATAAATTTCCACCCTTAAAAGTAATTATAAAAATTTCAGCTAATTATGTAACTTCCTTAGATATATCGAAAAGCTAATTATGTATCTTGATAGATCCAAAATTGAAAAAATGTTTTGAAAGCTAATTATATATCTTTTACAAGGAAAAAGTGCATCTTTGTTGGATGTATATGTATCTCGACAGATCCAAAATCGAAAAAGATGTATCGGGAGATAATTATGTATCTTTAAAAAGAAAAAAACGTGTCTTCATTTGACGTATTGAAAGCTAATTATGTATCTCGATAAACCCAAAATTGAGATTTCAGTAATTATGCAAATGTCAGAATTTTCGATAGTTAAGCACTAAACAGTCAAGATTTATGTTGTTTTGCCCAAAATTTTATTGGGGGCGGTCACCCCTAGAATGGGCCCAACAATGTCATTCGAATTAGCCGGAGCTCATACGAGAGTATTGCACACCTAGTGAAAAATAGAGTAAAAAGAAAGACTATACAAGAGTAAAGATTAGGATATTCTTGAAAAGTGATTACTCTCAAAAGGTTAAACCTTTTTGATAAGCTAATCCAATCTTAATCATGAAGAATGGAAATAAATAATTTTCCATTGCACATGCAACCCACACTTTGAAAAAATTAACGACTAGCTAGTCATCACTAACTTAACAACCCAAACGTGGGGTTAAGGGTATATCTTCTAAGCTTCTATTCACATCAAAGTAATGTCATTCTGGACCCCTACCCCTTTAAATCCAATTTTGAAATCTTGAAAGAAACTTTAGCCAAGAAAGCTATACATACATATATTAGGACAATGAATTAATTATAATTTTGGGACCCAATGCAAGAACCCCAAAAAGCAATTGTGAAGAAAAAGGTAGATATCACACACAAAAAAGTCAAATTTGTAATAGAAACCCAAAAAGGGAATCCTAGAAAGTGTTAAGAGGATCTAATACAAGGGAATTTATAAGAAAAAAAAAAGTTAGTGAAAATGTTTATATCAAACCACTTAAGTTATTATAATTATAGGTAAATAATAAGTTGAGTGAAAAATAAATTTTGTGGTCCGTAGTTAAGATATAAAAGTACATCTAAGATTACACATTTCATATAATTATTGATTCATTGTAAACACCGAGTATAACTAATTTTGTTTGAAGTGCCCCTTAAAAACTTAATTTTTTAATGTTCCGAGTGTTGAAAGGTTATAGAAAGAAGTCACTTAGGTAAGAAAAGGAAGTGCTTTTTTTGTTGATGATTTGTTCGTTGGACTGTGGTGGGATGAATATTCTTCTTTCACTATTTTTAGACGTGTTATATTTAAGAGAAAATATACAGATGTCCTAATAAGAAAGTGTGAGATGTTGGCAGAGTGGTGATTTTAAGACGAGGTAGAGGTAGAATGAAGAAGTATTAGTGAGAGGTGATAAGTCATGATATTGTATATTTTTAACTTGTTGAGAACATTACCTTAGTGAAGCCTATGGAGACCGATGATTAGGATAGAAAGTTATTAGATAATTCAGTGTTATCTCGCTTTATCGCGAATATAGTTTGAGGAACAATATATACTTGTTTCTTCTTGGAACACCATTAGCATTAAGATTAGTCTTGTAATTTTTTGTCCTCTGATTTTGGTTATTAATTATTTTTTCTTTCGATTATCACGTTATTTTGCCCATAGTTTCTACTCCTTTTTCTGAATTCTATGTTATGATTTCTCTATTATTTGTTATGCGAGCTTTACTCATTACTTTGGCACACATTATTGAAGCTGTGAATTTATCAAAAGCAACTTCTTTATCTTCATGAGATAAGTAAAGTTTATGTACACTAATTTTATGTAGCATAAATTTGTAATTATAATTCCGTACTTTAAAATAGATAATGAACACAAAATCCAAAACAAAGACTTGTTTGCCCAGGCAAACTGTCAAAGAGCAATAACCTCGATGCTAAGAAACTTCTGACCTTTATTAGTACAAGTACTATTTTCAAAGATTTTATACTCATATTTTGGACCATTATAATATATATATATATATATATATATATATATATATATACAAGTTTAGGTGTACGCGTCTCACGCGTATACCTCACTTTATTGAGTTCAAGCGTTATACTAAATACGATATTTTTTAAATAATAAGATGAATACAATAATTAAATTCAACTAGAATTTATTTAATTAAATCTAACATTTACAAAAAAAATTGTCAAAGTCGATCGACATTCATATACCACCTGTAAACTGCAACAGAGAAATACGATGATAGAAATATCAAAACAATATAATTAAGTTTAACCTTTACACAAAATTTTTTCTCAAAGTCGTCCGACATTCATCTACCATCTGTAAACCATAACAAAATAATACGATAATAGAAATATCAAAATAATACAACTAAACTTAATCTTTACACAAAAAAATTCTCAAAATAGAGATATAAAAACTATACAATTAGACCTAACCTTTACATAAAAAAAAAATCTCAAAATCGAGTAAATTAATTGAATAAAAATAAAGAAGATATATATGCACACAGTTGAATTCTATTATTAAGCATATACCAATATAGAACATCAATCATATTTTTTCAATAAGTAAATCGATTTCTTCTTTAGTTTAAAGTGCATCTCAGTATATTTATAGAAGTATTTTCTTAATACAATCCTATTTTAATAGTATTTCTCTATCCTATTTTAGGAGTATTTTTTTAATTGATCACTACAAAGAAAAATATTAATTGATTCTCTTTCCATATATTTTAGGAGTCAGATTAATATAATATAAAAAAGAAAGTCAAACTATTACCCATTAAAAATATAGATATGCTTTTCATACGAAAGTCCAACTTTCGTACTTCTTTTTATTTTTATAATAGAATACTTTTAAATTAAATGGCTTAAAATTAATATTTTATCAATTTATATTATTGTAAAATTTTATTTTTAGATTGAAAATAAAAGGTGCATTTGTATACGTATAGAAATTTTTCAAAAGTTACCTTCAATAAACAAAGATGTAAAAGAATCTTTTTCCATATATTTTAGGAGTCTTTAATTCAAATATATTTCTTTCTATATATTTTAGGAGTTCAATTAATATTATAAATATAATTAAAAAATAATTGTAAGAAAAATAGTGAAAAGACGATTTTGTCAAAAGCAAAGACTTTTAATGAAGTGTAAAAAGTTCAAATCACCTTTCTAAGGATCTTCACACTTTTAATATATATATACACAAAAGTAATTGAAATTACAAAAGTAGTCTTGTGAG
>NC_061113.1:14991268-15077257 GCF_002878395.1 Capsicum annuum | reverse complement strand
CTTTAACTTTACAATCCCATTTTGTACTGTACTATTTTAAAACTCCTTAAAAACTATGACATTGATGTCACAAAAAAAATAAAAAAAAATAAGAACAAGAAAAATTTAAAAATATCTATAAATTTATTTTTTTAATGTTAGTTTGGGCTCGGACTTAGCACGAGCTAAATGAAACTAGTATTATGTATAAGAGAGAATAATAAACTTTGGTAGTCCTCACAGGACTAGTTTAGTAATTTCAATTAATTTGTTAATCTAATAAAATTATGGCATATAGTTGATATAAAGATATAGATAAAACTACTTCATTTCTTTACTTGCCAAATGGGACCTTGTATGTAGTGTGTCATAATTTGAGAAATCATTATTGAGTTTTTTTCTTGAATTTTTAATTATTTTAAATAAAAAATAGGGAGAAAATTACAAAGTGGGAAATCAAACTTTCACTAATATGGTGAGAGTTCAGGCTGACAATCAACTAAATTATTTAGAGTTCCTTGTTGTTAACTAATCGATAAATCTCTTAACTAATTTTATAAGATTATATTTATTTATGATGAATGGAGAATGGTTCTCAATATTTGCTAATTACTTTTTATGTATTGAATGAAATTTTTTTATGAACAATTTTATCTTACTTTTGAAATTATCAATAAAATCTTTTAACTATTGAAAGATGAAATTATTAATAAAGTTAAAAATGAAGATAGTGGTATCAATTAAGATCAGATTATTTAAAAAATATATTTATTGATTAATTGAGAATTAATATTCTTAGGCATAAACTAAATATAAATAACTAATGGATTCTCGAGGTTCATTTTAACGAATTTAATTTTTTTACCTCTTAATTGAAAGTAAAATTAAGCTTAAATTACCATCTTAACTAACTTAAATTCTTGACACGTGAAATTATGAATAAAATTAAGACTTAATAAATATCTGAAGAAATATTTTTTTATTTGTAGCTAGAGAATATATGTTCATAAACTCTTTAAAATACGAATATTTCTCAATTTATGATCTTTGTGAGTTGTAATTATTTTATATATTTAATTATATTATTCTATAAAATATTAAATTACTTAAATTTAGGTCCGAACTTAACACAGATGTTATAAAACTAGTATATATAATGGTCCAATAAATCAACACAATCCGAACAATATAAAGCCAAAAACAACGGCCTTTCTCTCCATATAATTATCACACGTACCTTTTTCTTTTTAAAGAAAAAAGAAACATAAAGAAAGGGAATTAATTAAATGAAAATCTGGCAACAAATCAATTTTTGAACTCGAGATTGCAGACTAGTTTTCCTCCCTACCTTGTTTGACTTTGTTACTTTAAGAAAGTTGAGAAAATTCTGAACATTCTTCAACATGATTTTAATATGATTTGTATGTTTAGTGAGAATTATTAGCCATTTCACGTTTGAGTGAATATGTCTTTATCGTATGGATTTTAATATATACGAGGTAGAAGTCAATGTCAAATCTCTTAATATCTTTAGAAAGAGAAGTTGAGATGAATCTGACTAATTATAAAAATAAAAAAGTGCGTATGTCTTTAATACTTGTGATAACATGATAAGTATATCTAAAATTTAATTAGTCAGAAATGTGTATTTTAGTTCTTTTGCTTAGAAACGTGCATAAATTTGTCATAATTACGTATCAATCATTACACTACATAAATAATACTGTGTTATGCTAAGTTGTAATTTTAGTCTGCTACTCCACATTGACAGTAATACAGTTTCTTTGTCTTCAAAAAGCATCCTCCAGAACTTCTGGCTCTCTTTACTGCATGACGATGTCGAGACTCATGAAAATATGAATGAAAAATAGTCTACATAAAACATACTTTCTACGTAAAAGAAATAAAATCACATATTATAATTCCGTTGAAGGTTAAACTTGCTTCATTAAATATCACACTGAAATCAGAATTGTACAATTAACTATAGAAAGAAAAAGGTTAAATTATGTAAGATTTCAATGTAAGTTTTTTCAAAGGCTACTGAAGAAGCAACATTCGATTAATTAAACATTTGTACCAAAAATGGAATCTTTTATTTCTCCCAAAAATATTAATTAAATTAAACAACTTCAAATCTTGGCCTTCAAGTTAGTTGACTGGCAGAGTTCTCTTTTTCCCCTTGACTGGTAGCATTGACTGTTTCCCAACACATGCATGATGCATCAATTAATGAGCTAAATTTAGCAGTATTTCCTCTGTTTAATTTGATATGGTGTACCAGAGTCAAATTAATTAATTTAAATATAAAATTTGTATAAACAAAGTTATGCATGTGCATTAAAGCTCGGTTTAAATCACAATCCAAATAGTAAACAAGAAAAATAAATTAAAATTGAGGAAGTAATAATGTAAGATGAATAATGTTTGGGAAGTGTTTTGCGCCCTAAACATATATTATTCATCTTACGTTATTACTCCCTACATTTTAACTATTTTCTAGATATGAGTTGAGTTAAACGATAAAATATGGTCAGTGAACATAAAAATGATACCAATTTATTTGGAACTGAGACGTAATTGCATATTGTTATCGTGTTGTGACCACTTGTGAAGTCAATGTGAGAAGAAAAATGACTTTAAAATTGTCTTTGCTTTGTCCCTTCTGTTGTTGAAACAAAAGAAAAAAAAATTCACCAACCACGATTGTGGTATAATAATGAGTACTCCTTCATCTTTAATCAAAGTTCTCGCACTTGAGTTCTCTTGGGTACAGAGTCCCTTTGTCAGAAAGTGGTTCACCCCCAATGTGGAATTTTGTGGCGCGAAATTAAATTTAATCGAACTTCAATACAGACCCCCAGTGTGGAATTTTATGGAGCAAAATTAAATTTATTCGGACTTCAATACGAACATCGACATAGGATGAGCAAAAAAAGAAAGCAAAAGAAAGAAATTCACTTCATTTCCTTCCTTCCATTTTCCCTTCTCAATTTTCTCTCTTAGTTTTGGATCAAAATATTTCCTTTCCAATTTAAAGCCCATGAAAGGGCCCAGTAGAGATGAGGGGAATTCAGTGTGGAGCAGTTTTGTTGGGCCAACTATTGGGCCTGGAACTTGTAAGAGTATGCTTCTCCCTTAAGTCCTATTTATGTCAAGCTTTCATGACTTTAAATTTAGAGCTTGAGCCATGTAATCTCCTTGAATACAACATCAACAACATACCCAATGTATTCCTACAAAGTGGGGTCAGGGAAGGATAAAATGTACGCAGTCCACACCACTACCTCAGATGAAGTAGAGAGGTTGTCTCCATTATGTAATCTCCGTGAATGGTAAGAGGAAAATAAAAATAATTTGCTTGGTCACACGTCTTGTTTCACTTGAGTCGAAAGTTTTTAGGAAACAATCTCTCTGCCTCATAAAGACAGAGGTAATAATAATTTTGCATAAAGTTTTTAGGAAACAATCTCTCTGCCTCATAAAGACAGAGGTAATAATAATTTTGCATACACTTTCCTGCCCTCAAACCTCACTTTGTGGGAGTTCGATGGGTATATTGTTGTTAGGTCATACGTTTATGTAAATTTGATACACTTTTATATATCAAAATATTGTTGATGGACAGGTGGACCCCAAACTAGGACCTAGAAAAAATATGCTATATGTAAAAAATTAGAATCTATCTACTATAATTTTTCCACCTTATTATAACACGTTTCGTTTTATTTAATTTTTGGTTAACTTTTTCAATATAAATGATTTCAATATAGATCCACTAAATAGGTCCTAAGAAACCACACAATGCTGATACAATGAAACAAGATTAGCTAATAATATAAAATCAGATTAGATAACCAATTCAATGTAAAAAGATAAAATAAATCATTGAGTTGTTACATCAAGGGGATTCTTCTATATGGTGACTGAAAACTATTTTAATGAATTGAAGTGCATTACTAATTTAATTATTTAAATCACTCTATATATTCCACTACTAGATATCTCAAATTATTTACGCAAGCCAAGCTTTCATAGATAACATCAAACGAATATAATCTAAAATATTCTTAACCAGAAAAAGAGAATTTAATCGATCACATGGGGACCATATATATACAATCAAATCGTGCCCCAAACATATCTGTCAATTTTATTCATCCGAGATTCAAATTGATTATTCTTCGAAATTAAATTAAATTATTAATATTTTAAAAATTATAGTCAGTTTTTTAAAAACTATATGAAAAATATCGTAAGTTGCAAAATTCTTCTCATACTAATATGGTTAAAAATTACATTTTAAAATATAGTCACGATTCATATAATTTGAATATCGGGAAGAGAAAAGTGATAAATACAATTTGGGATGTGAAACATAAATATATACCAATCCTTTTGAAAGTAATTACACTCTCTCCCACTTTTTTAATTACTTTACTCTCTCTCCCTATTAATATACATAACATAGCCGACATATACATAGCATTCTGTGTATATATATGTTGGGATTTTTGTAATATGTTTATGGAGTTGAGATTTTTTGTAATATTGAAAACATAAGTTATGTATTTGTATAATTTTTATAAATTTTTTCTTACCACATTTCTAATATTTTGCACTATTATAGTTCATTATTTATTCAATGAATATATACCCGACAAATTAATTATATATACTGCAGGGGGGAAACACTATTTTTTTTTTTAATACTTCGTTATACGTAAGAGCCAAGTCATAATTAAGCAAAAATGACCTCACATCAAATCAGTGCAAAAAAAAAAAAAAAAAATTCACGTGCCCACATACTTGGAATTATTTTGGTTATTTTCTTTTCAAATTTATGTTTCATTAATTACAACAACAACACATTTAGTGCAATTTTATAAATAAGATCTAGCTATAGGATATAATTAGACCTTATATCTATCTTTATGAAATAAAAAGACTATTTTTAATAGATTTTTGACTAAACCAAATGTGTAATCAAAGTAAAATTGAAAAGAAAGTAAGATACAATATAGCAATATGAACAATTATATATAAGGAGATGAGATTAGTGGATTTAAAGTAGGTTTATGTTCATCAACCTTCTCTCGCTTTACAAAACCAGGTAAGGAACCCTAGAATCAGGGTCGGGGCTATCCTTTGTCAAGTGGGTTAATTCGGGGGTTCATCCGAACCCCCTTCGACGATAAATTATGCTACATATGTATGGTAAAAAATATTTTTCATGTATACATATTAGATGTTGAACCCCCTTTCGATTAGTTTGTATGTTCATTGATGAACCCCTTTAATGAATATCCTGACTCCGCCATTGCCTAGAATTCACCCTACCTATCAATGAAAAAAAGAGATTTGAGAGGAGCTGAAAGCCACCCTGTCTCTTCCACATAAAAGTACTACAATATTCAGAAACCTATTATTCTATTACCCTAATCTACCTATTACCTTTTTACCCTAATCTTCCACTTACCTACCTTTCTATGCTGTATTATCATATGTTTTATTAATTCCATCTAAAAATAGAAGGGAGTCAATACACATGCATGCAAAAATTGAAAGGTGATGAAAAAGAAAAAAGGAGACTTGAATTCTTTAGCCATCATTTGACCATCCAAATACACTGCATCAAAATTTTGGTCTACATAGAAGGTTCTTCTCCACGTGGGAACATATATGGACCCTAGGATATTCCACGTGGCATATTCTCCACCTTCCGTTTTTTAAAACCTAAGACCAAAATTTTGTACCCCTTTATAAGTGCCAAATCACTTAACCACCTTATATATACTCCATGTCCATAATAAGCCATGAAATAAAATTAAACATGGAACAAGAACCTAGCCATGGAAGAAAATCGAATGGTGGTGGTGGTGCTGGTGGTGGAGATATCAAATACCGAGGCGTACGGAGGCGGCCGTGGGGGAAATTCGCAGCGGAGATACGTGACTCGGCCCGACAAGGGGCACGTGTATGGCTAGGAACATTTAACACTGCTGAAGAAGCTGCTAGAGCATACGATAGGGCAGCATATTCAATGAGGGGACATTTAGCTATACTTAATTTCCCTGAGGAGTATAATTTGCCTAGTAGCTCATCACATTTTTATACTGGTACTGGTACTGCTGCTGCTGCTTCTTCTTCTTCTTCATCATCATCAAGGCAAGTTCTTGAATTTGAATACTTGGATGATAAGTTGCTAGAGGAACTTCTTGATTGTGATGAAGATCCAAACAAGAGGAAATGAAGATCATTTCAAATATCAGGGTCGGAGGCAGGATGATTTTTATTAAAGAAGTTCATCAACTAATATATACGTAATATATATATATATATATATATATATATATATATATATATATATATATATATATATTTGACCTTATATATATATACATGCAATATGATTTTTTTTAAAAAAGGGTTGGTATGAACTTCTAGCTCCGTCACTGATTTCAATGTTCTTGGTCTATTTATCATTTTATCTCCAATACTCTATTTTCACTATGAAAAGTCCATCTTTGTTTCCTAAAATCAAATTATTATTCTTAGGATGGGGTGGTGTTTGTTTTCGTAATGCCATTTTCTTTTCATTATTTTTACTTTTTAAATTTCCTTTTTTTTTTTTTTTTTTTTTGAATGAAGCGATCAATTTGCTGGTGCAATTCTTGTAACTCAATTGTACTGTACTGTTTACTAATGCAAATGCTGAAAGGCCAACTACAAGAAAGTCTTTGTGATCATAAATATTGTCATTTCTCTCAACAAATATTAGATGTTCCCTTCATATAATTTTTCTGTCAGCTATGCAACTGACAGAGAAAACAAGTTATAAAAAAAATGTGGCCCTTGACAATTTCTTCATCAGTTTGACTATTATTTGTTGGCAGGTCCAAAATGTCACATTCTTGCTGCGTATGTTTGGACATAATTTCTACTAATAGAAAGGAATCATTAATCTGTCTCTCTATATATGTTAATTTTCTTTTTGTTATTTCCATTTACATCGAGAACCATTACTGAATGTTGGAACCTTGAAGTTTTGATGAATGACAATATGAATGAAACTAGTTGATATACGTGTTCCACTGATCCGACAAGTTCAAGAGTGCAGTCTACGGTATAAATAATTGAAAATCAGAATGAGTTAATTCAGTGCAACTGGAAAGTTCAACTTACTGATCACGTGGGGAATAGAACAAGTTGAATTTGATTCAAACACTTGATGATAAGGGAATTCAAACACTTGATGATAAGGGAAAGCAAGTTGAGTTGAAAAAAGAATCCTATGTGAAGAAAGAGTTTCACTTCTGAGCATATCCTTAAGAGTCCTACGTGTAGAAGGAGAAAAATTCTGAAAATTGAAGAAGCCCATGCAAAACGTACAATTTGAAGGATCTTTGGAGAGTTGGAGTTTGACTACAACACTAAGGAGACAAGAGTTGGAATTGAAGAAGAAGTCTCACTTGAAATAGAACTCTATGCAATGAGAGTTCTGATTGAAGGGGGAGTTTGAAATAAAGAATAACTCTTTGAAGAGTTGTGCTTAAATAGAGGATGCATCAGTCAGAATAAACTACTCACTTAAAAGCAGAAAAGAACAATCGACAGATTGACTTCACGAAGTGCCACTCAATCTCTGAAGAAACACATTGAAGAACCTTGTCCTAAGTATAGAATCTAGCTAAGATTTTTAGCGTTAATTTTTAGAGTTGTTCATTGTGTTTGAAATATTGGTGCAATATTAGTTTCAGTGTGTTATAAAATGAACTAGGAGCTAGTCTTCGAGTTGGAAAAAACTCAGAGACTTCGGGAACACATACCTTGGGAGGTGTGTATGTAGTTTAGGAATTAGAGTTTATAATTCCTAGTCGTTGAGTTAAAGGAATTAGAGTTTATAATTCGTATTTGTTGGTTACAAGAGTTTCGTAATCAGTCATTGTTGAGGCTCAGAGTTATTTAGTGAAGTGGTGTTAAATCCTGTAGAGGTGCAGGTCGTAGTTTTTTACACCTTTTTGAGCCGGGTGTTTTCCACGTAAAAATTTTATGTTCTTTACTTTTTGTTTTACTGCTTCCTTGGAACACGTCAGGCAACCCATTTCATCGATAGGAAACTCTTACGTTAAAGTCACTGATCAGTAGGGCACGTACTCTAACAAGTGGTATCAGAGAGAGGTTGTCTTAAAAAAGGCTAGCACCTAAGACAAAGATCAATTTGATGAATTCCGCACCACCTACTAGTCACAGTGAAGGTCAATCCACTATTAGACCTCCACTCTTTGATGGTTCTCACTTCATTTGGTGGAAAACTAGGGTGGAAACGTTCATTCAAGGGGAAGACTACGAGTTATGGGACAGGAACACTGATGGTCCTACTAGTCCAAAAAAGTTAAAAGATGGTGAACAGGTCAAGAAGGTACGAAGTGAGTTTACCGCAAGTAAGTTTACCGCTGATGACTTAATGGCATTAAAGAAAACTGCTAAGGCTAAGAAAATCTTAGTCTGTGGACTAGAACCGGCTGAATACAACAGAGTGTCAAACTGTAACAGCCAAGCAAATCTGGGATGCACTGGTCAATGCACATGAGGATACCTCTCAGGTAAGAAAATTTAGGATTTCTCTTCTCTTTACTGAATACGAAGTTTTTAAGATGAAGGAGAATGAAAGCTTGCATGAAATGATTGTCACACCCCTTTTTTTAACTCCCAAAGATTCATTTTTAAGGTTCGAAAGGGTTTTTATTATTAAAGTGACAAAAGATTGAAAATTTATTTCGAAAAAGGATTATTTACATTTTTTATTCAGAGTCCCCACTTGAAATAATCGCGTGTGCCAAGTCACCTTTGAACGATCCTTTTCAAAACAATTTGACTCTTTAAACTGGTTTGCGAATAGAGATTTCGACTAAGGAATTCTGTTGACCGAGGGGAAGGTGTTAGGCACCCCTCGATCTCGTGGTTCGACCACGGTCGCTTGGTGGAGTATGTCGGCTAATCTGATACTATAAAATGTATAAACCATACAAAATACACATAAGACAAGCAACGAACAAATCAAACAAAGTTCAAAATAAAAATAATGTCCAGTCCCAAAAATAGAAAAATATGGAAATATAAATCCTATTCTAAACTAATCCTAGACTAAGCTCCAATGTTTTACCCGATGACTCGGGCCTTCGTCGTGAACATCCTCCGAGTACATAATACGTCGGAGCATCAATCAGAGAATAAGTACAATGTGACCTCGGGGCATTCCCCGGCGAATGAATACATTATACAAATGCGAGAAAATCAAACCACTCAACGAATTTTCAAACATTCAACAAAACCACGAGTCCTAAACTTTTCCTACCCAAAACCTACGATTTGCCTACCAATCCTCGGTCTAAAACATGATACTATCAACGTTCAACATCAATAATAAATCAAAATACCATAATATTTACTTTTTACCGACTTTCGATTCCTACCCCCCAAATTCAACTCAAGGTTCCAATGTGATAATTCACAATTGCTACTTTCAACAATCCATAACCAATGACAATAAGATAAAACAGTGAATCAAAATCACCAAAAACACTCATGTCATATCGTGCTTCACACAAATCAAGCACGTAAATGAAATAAAAGTGCGAAGAGATAGAATTGAACCTCCGATCACACTTTCAAAATTAATGTATTATTTTAATTAAAATCAGGAGAATCCGCGTCCGATGACCTCGACTCAAATCTCAACCATGAACCCAAGCTCGATATACCTTTTTCTCTATTTTTCTACTGACCCAAAATAGAAATCACCAAAAATAGACAAACCCGAACTTGATTTTGTGCGAACCAAACCCGTGTCACTCTTTTCCAGCGGAATTCACCAGAATCGCACTGCAATGGGTCTGTTTCAGTCGATCTGGGAGGCTGGTTTTGCTACTTCTCGCCTCGTCAAAGTTCAAGCGGGATCGGACAACACCAAAAAACGGAGAACGGCCTAAATTCAGGGCGACAATGATGTTTTTCGGGGAATTTTTGCCTTAACTATTAACCCTCAATATCTACCTCCTCTCTTTTGATTTCTATCTGATGTTTGTCTTTGTGTATCGTGGAATTTTTGGTGAGTGCGTGAAGAAGAGTGAGATTGTGCGTGTGTGTATTCTGGTCGTTGTTGTGTATGAAGAAGAAACCAAAAAGAAAAAAAATGGAGTCCTTATATGCTTGCTGTGAATGAGAATTGTGAGTAAGGTAAGTAAGAGTCAATGAAAGGAAAAAATGAAAATGAAGTTCTTCTGGGAATTTTCATGAGATCTATGTATGGTCCCCTATGGTGTATTGTCAAGGTCCTTTTTCTTTTCTTTGTGGACAAAAAATAAAAGAGGGGTCACGTGGGTGGGGGTGGGGTAAGGGTATGGGAGGGTGACTAGGGGCGGGGGTAGGGGTAGGTTATTAGGATGAGGGTGTGTGGTACGGTGAGCTAAAAAATGAATAAAATTGGACTTGTGAGGGATAAAATTAGGTGTCCACAGCATGCCACCTTTGAATGTAAACATGAAGTATTTTGAGACAAAGAAGTAGACAACGAGACATAATTTTGTCCCAATCATTATTCGAACAAAGAAATAGAAGAAAGAAGGACAACAACATCTTGACTTAGGAAACTCCTACCTACATAAGTTGTGAGGCAATCAAGTCACAGGTATCTCAAAGGGTTGGAAGGAGTGGACTATACCGAGCTAGAGAGTCGAATGAGGTTCCATCGAGGTTCTGATCCGCGGTTCTGTCATTACATCAAAATAAAAATTACAGGTTAAAACATAAATGAAATTACAAAACTCTATCTATGCAGCTTTCCTTGACTCTTGACTTGCTACTTCATCACCCTATTCTTCAGGCGGGCTCCTGACTTACAATTTCTTCAACTCTTCGCTTGGCTTTCAATTTCATCACCCTGTTCTCCAGGAGGGCTCCTGACTTGCTATTTTTCAGTCTGTCAGCTTTCAGTTTCTTCGCCTTGTGGCTCTACTTTCAACTTCTTCTCCTTGTTGTTTGACTTCCAACTTTTAGTTTTCACCTTGTTCTTGATTTTCCATTTATTCGCCCTGCTCTTCAGGTGGGCTCTTGGCTTACTATTTCATCACCTTATTCTTTATGCGGGCTCCTGACTTTTAATTTCATCATCTTGTTTTTCAGGCAGACTCCTGACTTGCAATTTGACCACCCTGTTCTTTAGGTGGGCTCCTGACTTTTAATTTTATCACCCTATTCTTCAGGCGGGCTCCTGAAACCAAAATCAAAGCTAAAATAAAATTATCCCAAATGAAGATTATGATAAAGAAAGATTTCATTCATCATTTTTTGTTGAAAGTAATGACCAGTTTTTCAGGAGGGTCCTGAACATAAAGTAAATTTTCATTTTTCAGGAGAGTCCTGAATATAAAGTAAATTCACATTTTTAGGAGGGTCCTGAACAGAAAGTAAATTCTCATTTTTAAGAAGGGTCCTGAACAGAAAGTAAAATCCCATTTTCCAAAAGGGTCCTGAACATAAAGTAAAGTCCTATTTTCCAGGAGGGTCCTGAACATAATGTAAATTCCCATTTTCCAGGAGGGACTTGAACATAAAGTAAAATTCCATTTTCTAGGAGGATCCTGAACAGAAAGTAAAATTTCATTTTTCAGGAGGGTCCTGAACATAAAGTATAGTCCCATTTTCCAGGAGGGTCCTAAACAGAAAGTAAAATCCCATTTTTCAGAAGGGTCCTGAACAGAAAGAAAAATACCATTTTCAAGGAGGGTCCTAAACATAAAGTAAATTCTCATTTTTCAGGAGAGTCCTGAACATAAAGTAAATTCTCATTTTTCAGGAGAGTCCTGAACAGAAAGTAAATTCTCATTTTTTAGGAGTGTCCTGAATAGAAAGTAAAATCTCATTTTCCAAGAGGGTCCTGAACATAAAAGAAAGTCCCATTTTCTAGAAGGGTCCTAAACAAAAAGAAAAATTTTATTTTTCAGGAGGGTTCTGAACAGAAAGTAAAATTCTATTTTTCAGGAGGGTCCTGAACAGAAAGTAAAGTCCCATTTTTTAGGAGGGTCCTGAACAGAAAGTAAATTCCCATTTTTCAGGAGGGTCCTGAACAGAAAGTAAATTTCCATTTTCCAGGAGGGTCCTGAACAGAAAGTAAATTTCCATTTTTCAGGAGGGTCCTGAGCAGAAAGCAAAAACTCATTTTTCATGAAGGTCCCTAACAGAAAGAAAAATCCCATTTTCCAGGAGGGTCCTAAACAGAAAGTAAATTCCCATTTTTCAGGACGGTCTTGAACATGAAGTAAATTTCCATTTTTCAGAAGGGTCCTGAACATAAAAAAAATTCCTATTTTCAAGGAGGTTCCTGAACATAAAGTAAATTCTCATTTTCCAGGAGGGTCCTGATCAGAAAGTAAAGTCCCATTTTTCAGGAGGGTCCTGAACAGAAAGTAAAGTCCCATTTTTCTGGAGGGTCCTGAACAGAAAGTAAATTCTCATTTTTCAGGATGGTCCTGAACAGAAAGTAAATTTCCATTTTCCAGGAGGGTCCTGAGCAGAAAGTAAAGTCCCATTTTCCAGGAGGGTCCTGATCAGAAAGTAAATTTCCATTTTTCAGGAGGGTCCTGAACAGAAAGTAAATTCTCATTTTTCAGGAGGGTCCTGAGCATAAAGTAAAATCCTATTTTTCAGGAGGGTCCTGAACATAAAGTAAAATCCCATTTTTCAGGAGGGTCCTAAAGAAAAAGTAAAATCTCATTTTTCAGGAGGGTCTTGAACAAAAAGTAAAGTTCCACGGATGTGCATTTCCAATGGTAGTTGAATTAAGTGAAGTGAATTTGCCCCTGTTTCAACAAAGAAAATTTGTCAGTTAAAAACATAGTGGTGGCTTGCAGCACTTGGCTCTCCCGACACCTGCTCTAGTGTCCATTTCCTTCATTTTATTTCAGATTGTTGGCACTTGCCCCTGCTTCGTCACGTCATTGATCTAAACTCAGATTATTAAGTGTGTCTTTGAAATAAACAATGTATCTCTACTGTGCCATGCTTCTCAGATAAACCCTTTAAACCTTGGTATTTTCATGAGTTCCCAGATTTACGTGTTGACAAAGCTTTCAGTATGCCCTTTTTTCAGCTCACAATCATGTATCTTTCATACGCTGGCCTTTCTATTTTTCTTTGTGCGATTGAAGAAGTTGACATCCAGTTTTGAAATCTTTTCTCACTTGTTTTGATATGGACTTGACTCAAAGACAAGAGAAAAATAACAACAATATTTTCTTTATTTGGATAACTGACTCAAGAAAATAAAAATATAACTAAAGAGAAGAAAAAAAAGGACAATGAATGTCCTCATTGAAAAAGATAAAAGAAAAGTTTATCTGAAAATGACAGTCAACTCTAATGATTATGACATGCATATCGGATTAGATTGTCTGGTCTTTTCATCCTGAACTTTCTACCAATTGTTGTTGAGTGAATGACCTAGAAATTGAGTTGCTTCCTTAGGTCAATTGCATTCAGAGACCTCATTCGGCTAGTGACACCTTGAAGGATTTTCTCCAACAAGCCTCTCTTATTTTCTTTCTCTTGGCTCACCATTGCCTTATGGTATCCGTGAGGTTTTTTCACCAATGGGATTCTCTAATTTTTATTTCTTTCAACTTACAGTCATCTTACGGTGCCTGTGAGAGTTTTCACCGATAAGACTCCCTCATGTTTATTTGTCTCAACTCACCATCGTATTACAATGCCCGTGAGGGTTTTCACCGATAAGACTCTCATTTTTATTTTTCTCCTAATTTCTTACGTTGAGAAAGACAAGTAGTTCCCAAAATGCATCATCACATTCATTGCATGCTTAGAATTAGCATTCTCAAAGATTGATCTGAAGGTCTTTCTTTGGTTGTAACCTAGCTTTTGGATAGAGTTAGAAAGAAAGGATGGCATGGGGCCCAAACGACACTTGAAGTGAGGTGGGACTTACAACTTTTGGAATCGACTCAAACAATGAGGATTAACTCATGCCCTAATTTTTTTTTGAATGGAGAATTCTAAATTATTTATTTGGTTAGACTGAGCCTCAAATAGGGCAGCCTACGTATCTCACCCCTGAAAGAGAAGAATCAGGTCACGCGTAGTTCTGGCATCTTATACTTTCGCTTGATTCTGGTCTCTTTTCTCTTTTATTGACTCTTTTTCTCTTTGAAACTTTTCTGACTCTATTTTTCTTGATACTTTCTCTTTACTTTCTTTTTGGACATATTTTCTTCTTTTTTTTCTTTTTTTTTAAATTTTTTTCTGACTCTATTGTTTCGCTCGATACTTTTCTTTTGAGCTTTGCTGACTCTATTTTGATTCCAAAAGAGGGGTAAGAAAGAAAAATAACAAAAAGGCTCAAATGGGGTAATCAAAGGATGGCACAATATTTGGATAGCTGAATGAAATGCCTTCGTCATATCAATCTTTGAAGATGATAGTACATAGCATGCAATGTGTAAGTGAAAGATGAAGATCATTTGTGACACTTTTTACAGTACTAACTTTAACTGATGTTGCGCAATGCTACTTCTTTAGCAAACTCCACCTTTGTTGTACATTCCTCATATCGAATGACTCATGCTTTCGTGGAGCTAATTTTCTGTTCTTTTTGATATAGGATCACACATCCACTACTTGACCAAATTGATACATCTCTTTCAATTGATGACTAAGTTATTCATGTGATTCTCAAAATAATTGCCTTAATTTTTAGAAAAGGCTTTAACTTGTCACCAAATATCTCAGCACTCTACCTATTTTCTCAAATGTTTTTCTAACTTTAGCCCTCTGATTCAAAGTTCATGCTTAAACTGAATTTTAAGATCCGGCTAAAAATTCCCCAGGCATATCATAACACTAGAATCAACATAAAATATAATGTGTAAAGAAAACAAACACATATTTAAAACACAAAAGGAAAGGGACACTTCATTTAGTTGAAATAAAAGATAGAAAGGTTTGAACATAAACGACACAGGGACAAAACAAGATAGATCTCGAACTACAACCTTGAAATAATTCAGAAAACAGAAAAGAAAATAAAATAAACTACCAGACCTCTTCCTAGTGCGACTTCTCAATTGTTCAGTCTGACAACTTAGCCACTGGTTTGCATATCACCATGACTAGAGCTTCCACCACGATCAACGTTCTGCACCATAATTGATTTATCTTGAATCATCTTTTCAAAGCATGACAATCTTCAATACTATGACCCTGAATATCAGAATGATATTCACATCATACTGTAGGATCAAAACTTTTTGAATTCAGGTCAAGAGTATACCCAAGGAGAGGAGTGATCATTCCTCGTTGTACCATTCTTTAAAATAAGCTGGCATACGACTTTCCAATTGGTGTGAAGCTATCCCTCAATTTCTGCCTCATTTCATTATTTGGATTGGATTAAAAATTGGTCCTAGAAAGGATTTGATAGATTTGTGGAGTCGGAGGGTAACTCTGAGGAGTTGGTGCACGCCATTGTGAGTAAGAAGGGAGTTGAACATATGGCTGTGCGCAGTATACTAGATATGGAGGTGGGGAAATAGAGTATAATGGATTTTGGGAGGGATTATAGAGAGCTTGGGTATGAACTTGGGCCTGAGATTGACGGCAACAACGACGTTGTCTTTTTGGATGTGCCCGTTCTCTAACTACAATAGCAGTTGTATCTTTCTCATTCTTCTTCCTTCCAGTTTCCTTTAATTGATTGCAATATTGTCCCAAATATTTCACGGATTCCTCCTGTTCATCTTGCTCCTCGAATTTAGATATCTCAAGGCTTAGAGGAGGGTTAACACTTGAAGACATGCCCCAGTTTTTGTATGAAACATCTTTTCACTCGCAAGTCTTAGAAAAATTTTCACACCATTTCCTGCACTCTTCATTTTTAGAACCATTTTCTCTATCTCATCTTGCATACTAGGCTTCTTGTTAAGAAATTTTGGTGGTCCAGTTAGCTTAAAAGTAGGATCAAGAGTATAGCAATGATCACCAAGAGTATTAAACAAGGGTCCACTAGCAGCATGGGGAAGCACAACCATTGGGCAGCTAGCTAATGTAGAAGCCTTAGCAGAAGGTTGAGCAACAAAAGTATAGGTAGTATGTGGTGCTGTCAATGTAGCAGGCTTATACGGAGAAGCTAGAGGAAGAGTGGTGGAAGTATTGGGATATTTTGGGCTTGGAAGGAATTCTGAGTCATGTTGCAATGCATAAAAAAATAGGAAACTGACTTTGCGATTTTGATGAAAAACTTGAGGTATTTATAGGATCAATAATGGGAAATGGTGGAGGAGGCAACCCACTGGCCCAATCTTGGTGCATCTCCATTATTAGTTGTCTTAGTTTGAATTCTCTTCCTTTAAACTCTCAATTTCTTAACTCTTTGTTTGATCCATGGGGTCACTCACTATATCCTTGTTGGACACAGCTAAACCTTCTTCAGATTTGGCGTGATATGAAGGACCAGCCACAATGCCACAAACCAACCACCTTAAATTAACTGAATAATAGAAATACAAAATGCGTTAGAGTTTAACACCTTCTCAAAATCTTTTTTTTTTAATTTTTCCTTTTCTTTGAAAAAGATCACTGAACCCAAGAAGGGCGCCTACGTATCTCACTCCTGAGAGAGAAAAATCAGGTGTGCGTAGTTCATGAAGTCTTGCCAAAATGGCCAATTAAACTCTTTTTCTTTTCTTTTTTTCTTTTTCTTGAAACTTTAAAAAAATAAAAAGAAAAGAAAATAACAAATTATCAAAAGAATTGACGAAAATCTTTTTTGCATTTTTCAGGTTTAAATTCTTATACAAAAATGAAGCTTATGATTACCAAAGAATTTTTTTTTTGGTTTTTCGATTTTTAATTTCATACGACGATGAAACTTGAAGCTATAACTGAAAATCTTTTTGTAGCTTTCTTTTAAAGATGTATATGAACACCTATTCTAATGAAAAGTGAAGAAAATCTTTTAAAATTTTTAGATTCTATACAAAATAAAACCTATGATTACCAAAGAAAAAAATCTTTTTGGATTTTCAATTTTGAATTTCATATGAAAATGAAACTTGAACCTATTAAAGGAAATCTTTTTGTAGTTTTCTTTTAAAAGATGTATATGAAACACTTACTCTAATAAAGAGTGAAGAAAATCTTTTTGAATTTTTGAGATAAGATTCCTGAACCAACAATAGGTTGCTTACGTATCTCACTCCCAAGAGAGGAAAATCAGGGGTGCGTAGTTCGTCCAGATAAGACAATTAAGGATTAAATAACCGACTGAACCCTGACTTGAGAGACGCGACCACAAATAGAAGATGACAAACATCAATAAAATCTTTTTGAGTTTTCAAATTGTGAATGCTTGTTAAAGGAAACAAAAGGAAAATCTTTTTGATGTTTTTGATTTTTTAAAAATGAGTGGAAAAAGTAAAAAAAATCTTTTTTTTTTGAATTCTGAATTGTGGAAAACGAAAGCCATAAAGAACCCTAAAAACTACGAAACACTTTTTTGATTCACCCTTTCTTTTTTTTCTTTTTTCTTTTTAATTTATCCATGCATACACACTCTTCTTTAATTCTAGCACATGCTTTCCCCATCTCAGTTTGTCAAATGACCCTGTTGTCCTTAAAGATACAACAATTAGCACTTAAGGATGCTTTAGGGGTGAGTCTCCTACAAAGGAACAAGTGGGTCTCGCTAGGTCTGAATATGATGCACATAAGCATGACCTAAAGGCTGACCTATGTTGGGGTTCACTAACAAGGCTGTTCATGGGAGCGTATGATCGATAGTGGCTGTGACAGCTTTTCACCCACTCCATACGTCCGACATCTCCCCCTCCTAAAATAAGGGTGACTTAACTAGACTTTGTGTACACGACGTGCACTCCAAGACTTGTTGCAGAAAGAATTGACTCAGGTTATGCAAATGATGTCAGATATAAAGCGGTAACACATAAAGAAAAATTATAAACAAAAAGCACGTAAGCACTCAACAATGATAACATAAACACAAACACTTAACACAAATAATGTTTATACACTCACAATGTCAAACTAAGCCAGTACAACTTCAAAAAATAAGCTTGAATTTTGAAAATTCCCCAATAGAGTCGCCAGAGCTGTCACACCCCTTTTTTAACTCCCAAATATTCATTTTTAAGGTTCGAAAGGGTTTTTATTATTAAAGTGACAAACGATTGACATTTTTTTTCGAAAATAGATTATTTACATTATTTATTCATAGTCACCACTTGACATAATTGGGTGTGCCAAGTCACATTTGAAAGATCCTTTTAAAAATGATTTGACTCTTTAAACTGGTTTGCGAATAGAGATTCCAGCTAAAGAATTCTGTTGACCGAGGGGAAGGTGTTAAGCACCCCTCAATCCCATGGTTCGACCACGATCGCTTGGTGGAGCATATCGGCTAATCTGACACTATAAAATGTATAAACCACACAAAATACACATAAGATAAGCAACGAACAAATCAAACAAAGTTGAAAACTAAAATAATGTCCAATCCGAGTTATACAGTCTCAAAAATAGAAAAATATGAAAATGTAAATCCTATTCTAAACTAATCCTAGACTAAGCTCCAATGTTTTTCCCAATGCCTCGGGCCTTCATCACGAACATCCTCCGAGTTCATAATACGTCGGGGCATTCCCCGGTGAATAAGTACAATGTGACCTCAGGGCATTCTCCAGTGAATAAGTACAATGTGACCTCGGGGCATTTCCCGGCGAATGAATACATTGTCCAAATGCGAGAAAATAAAACCATTCAACAAAATTTCAAACATTCAACAAAACCACGAGTCCTAAACTTTGCCTACCCAAAACCTATGATTTGCCTACCAATCCTTGGTCTAAAATATGATACTATCAACATTCAACATCAACAATAAATTAAAATACCACAATATTCACTTTTTACCGACTTTCGATTCCCACCCTCCAAATTCAACTCAAGGTTCCAACATGATAATTCACAATTGCTACTTTCAAAAATCCATAACCAATAGCAATAAAATTAAACAATGAATCAAAATCACCAAAAATACTCATGTCACATCATGCTTCACACAAATCAAGCACGTAAATAAAATAAAAGTGCGAAGAGATAGAATTGAACCTCCGATCACGCTTTCAAAATTAATGTATTATTTCAATTAAAACCAGGAGAATCTGTGTCCGATGACCTCAACTCAAACCTGAACCACGAACCCGAGCTCGATATACCTTTTCCTCTATTTTTCTACTGACCCAAAATAGAAATCACCAAAAATAGACAAACCCAAACCCCCGTCTCACTCTTTTCCAGAGAAATTCACCGGAATCACACCGCAATGGGTCGGTTTCAGTCAATTTAGGAGGCTAATTTTGCTACTTCTTGCCTCGTCAGAGTTCAAGCGGGATTGGACAATACCGAAAAATGGAGAACGACCCAAATTTAGGGCGACAATGATGTTTTTTGGCGAGTTTTCATTGAAACTGTTAATCCCCAATATCTACCTCCCCTCTCTCGATTTCTATTTGATGTTTGTCTCTGTGTATTGTGAAATTTTTGGTGAGTACGTGAAGGAGAATGCGATTGTGTGTGTGTGTGTGATCTGGTCATTGTTGTGCGTAAATAAGAAACCAAAAGGAAAAAAATAGAGTCCTTGTATGCTTACTGTGAATGAGAATTGTGAGTGAGGTGAGTGAGAGTTAGTGAAAGGAAAAAATAAAAATGGAGTTCTTCTGGGAATTTTGGTGAGAACTGTGTATGGTCGGTCCCCTATGGTGTATTGTTAAGGTCCTTTTTCTTTTCTTTGTGGATAAGAAATAAAAGGGGAGTCACATGGGTGGGGGCGGGGTAAGGGTATGGGAGGGTGACTAGGGGCCGGGGGTAGGGGTAGGGGTAGGTTTTTAGGATGAGGGTGTGTGGTACTACGAGCTAAAAATTGAATAAAATTAGACTTGTGAGGGACAAAATTAGATGTCTACAATGATAAGAAGGCTTACTGCCTTGACAAATGAGTTGACTTCTTTGGAAATAGTCATCACTGTTGAAGAACAAGTTGAAAAGGTGTTGAGGGTGCTACCAAAATCAAAATAAAATGTTAAAGTGACTGTTATTAGAGAGGCAAATAAGGATCTCACAGGTATGACACTAGATGAACTAGTAGGGAATCTGAGAACTTATGAAATGGAAATTGATGGAACTAAAGAGCTAGCAGCCCCTGAGGATACCTTAGCTCTGAAGGCATCTGACAGTGATGAAGAAATTGAACTTGATGAAAAACAAATTACCTTTATAGCCAAGAACTTCAACAAATTTTTCAAAAAGAAGAAGGGAACAGGTAGCAAGAAATGGTCCAATGACAATCCAAATGGATGCTACAAGTGTGGTAAGACTAATCATCATATTAGGGATTGTCCTTTCTTGGAAAAAGAATGAAGAAAGAAAAGGGCTGAAAAGGAATTGAAAGAAAAAACCCAAAAGAGAGAAGAATATGCAATGGTAGCATCTTGCGGATCTGACTCAAATGATCGTGAAGTTGATGAAATAACACTCATGGCTCTTGGAGATTCAGACTTGGAGGAGGAAGATGATGCTTCTGAAGTAAGTATACTTAAACTTAAAGAAAAGTTGCATTTGTTTTCTAAAACAAAACTTATTTCCTTAATGAGTGCTTTAATTGATAATTTCCAAGAATTAACTTCTGATAGGGATAAGTTATTTAATAATCTTGCAAGTATAAGGTTTGATTTTATTGATCTAGAAACTTGTAAGAACACTGTTGAAAAGGAAAAATGCACTCTTAAGGAACGTGTTAGCAGACTTGATTCATCAAACCTGACCCTCAAATTTGAAATCTTGAAACTGACTCTTTCTAAAAAAGGTCAAAAGTGAGGAACAAGAAAAAATTGAGTCAGAATTGACTAAGATTAAACATGAATACTTTTGTGAAAAATAAAAGGTTAGTCAATTGAGTCAAGAAGTTTCTAAATTGAAACTTAATCTTGAAAGAGCTAATAGATGGACACATTCTTCAAGAATTGTTCATAAGTTAGGTCAAAGAACTCAGAATAAAAAGACTGGGTTGGGCTTTTATAAAAGTTCTAGTGCTATTAAAAATCTAGGTTATATTTGTGGTAACCAAGGGCATCCAACCACTGAATGTCCCGCTGCAGCAAAAAGCAAATCAAGAAGCATGAGCCTAGCAAAAAAATCTGATTTCATGTTAGCACAAGCTAACAAAAAGGTCAAATTTGGTCAGAGAAACAGGTCACATAACCTGTTGCCTCGATGGGCTAGAAAGAACCTCATACATCTTTTTTTCTCATAAGAAAGGACCCAAGATTGTCTGGGTGCCTAAAGTTAATCCCTAATTTATTTTTCAGGTGAGAATGAAAGGAGGTAAGCAAAATTTGTACATGGATACAGCTTGGTCAAGGTATAAGACTGGAAGCAAATAAAGTTTCTTTCACTCATCACATTTAAAGGGGGAATGGATCTTTTGGAGATGATAAAAAAAATGGATGACGGTGAAACTGATGAGCATGCATAGGAACATGTTGTACCACCTGGTTCAAATATTGTACAGACTGAGGGAATATTGACAGGGGAAACAACAAATCAAGAAATTGATTCATCAATAACACCAATACAAGATGATGACAATTTTGTTGGTAATTCATAAGAATTGGTGTTGTCACAAGAATCTTGAGATATCACATGCGAATCAATGTCTTGAGACTATGGTATTCAAATGAAAGTAATTTCACTCTTAAGGGCTATAAAAATGTAGACTATGTGGGCTACTTAAATGATTGGAGAAGCACGAAAGACACTAAGTAGAGAGCATTTTGAAAGGAATAGGTTAGATTTGGGGATGATTAAAATTGCATGAACTCCCCTCAATGATTGACTAGAATATCTATTTTTCTTTTAAATCTTATTAGCTACAATTTTATTCGATTCCGTCTTGTACATTTAGTTGTGTGTTCCAATTCCAGATTTTTTACTCTTCTAACCTAATTTTTTATTAGATTGTGCAGAAAATAGGTACAAGCAAGCAATTGTGACCACAAAGTTCCTCTTATCAGGTATGCTCTACACTGACATAAGAATAGGCTGTCTAAGTTGAAGCAGTTAAGCACACCTATTTTATTCCTCACACTTTATCCTCCCCTTATCCTATGATGTTGACGAATTGGTTGACCAAATTTTCTTTGATTCTCTTCAAATGGTTGTGCACAAATGTGTTAATCCTACACCAGAAATTTCTTATCTCTCTCAACTAAAATATCAATTTTATACCATGGATTTGCCAAACTTGATCATCAATTACATGTAGTATATGTTTCTGAAGAATGAAAAGGGACATGCTCTCTCTTTTAGTTCCTAATTGGCTCATATCTTTTAGAATTGACTGAGATTAAACATGAATACTTTTGTGAAAAATAAAAGGTTAGTCAATTGAGTCAAGAAGTTTCTAAATTGAAACTTGATCTTGAAAGAGCTAATAGATGGACACATTCTTCAAGAATTGTTCATAAATTAGGTCAAAGAACTCAGAATAAAAAGACTGGGTTGGGCTTTTATAAAAGTTCTAGTGCTATTAAAAATCTGTGTTATATTTGTGGTAACCAAGGGCATCCAACCACTGAATGTCCCGCTGCAGCAAAAAGCAAATCAAGAAGCATGAGCCTAGCAAAAAAAATCTAATTTCATGTTAGCACAAGCTAACAAAAAGGTCAAATTGGTCAGAGAAATAGGTCACATAACCTGTTGCCTCGATGGGCTAGAAGGAACCTCATATATCCTTTTTCTCATAAGAAAGGACCCAATATTGTCTGGGTACCTAAAGTTAATCCCTAAATTGTTTTGCAGGTGAGAGTGAAAGGAGGTAAGCAAAATTTGTACATGGATAAAGCTTGGTCAAGGTATAAGA
Source organism: Capsicum annuum (assembly GCF_002878395.1). Taxonomy (NCBI): domain Eukaryota; kingdom Viridiplantae; phylum Streptophyta; class Magnoliopsida; order Solanales; family Solanaceae; genus Capsicum; species Capsicum annuum. The sequence goes on along the minus strand of NC_061113.1, from coordinate 15,054,273 downwards.
CTGGAAGTAAATAAAGTTTCTTTCACTCATCACATTTAAAGGGGGAATGGATCTTTTGGAGATGGTAAAAAAAGTGGATGACAGTGAAACTAATGAGCATGCATAGGAACATGTTGTACCACCTGGTTCAACTGTTGTACAGACTGAGGGAATATTGACAGGGGGAACAACAAATCAAGACATTGATGCATCAATAACATCGATACAAACTGATGACAATTTTGTTGGTAATTCATAAGAATTGGTGTTGTCACAAGAATCTTGAGATATCTCATGCGAATCAATATCTTGAGACTATGGTATTCAAATGAAAGTAATTTCACTCTTGAGGGCTATAAAAATGTAAACTATGTGAGTTACTTAAATGATTGGAGAAGCACCAAAGGCACTAAGTGAAGAGCATTTTGAAAGGAATAGGTTAGATTTGGGGATGATTAAAATTGCATGAACTCCCCTCAATGATTGACTAGAATAACCATTTTTCTTTTAAATCTTATTAGCTAAAATGTTATTCGATTCCGTTTTGTACATTTAGTTGTGTGTCCCAATTCCATATTTTTTACTCTTCTAGCCTAATTTTATATTAAATTGTGCAGAAAATAGGTACAAGCAAGCAATTATGACCACAGAGTTCCTTTTATCAGGTATGCTCTACACTGACATAAACATAGGCTGTCTAAGTTGAAACAATTAAGCACACTTATTCCATTCCTCACACTTCATCCTCCCCTTGTCCTATGATGTTGACGAATTGGTTGACCAAATTTTATTTGATTCTCTTCAAATGGTTGTGCACAAATGTGTTAATCCTACATCAGAAATTCCTTCTTCTCTCTCAACTAAAATATCAGTTTTGTACCATGAATTTTCCAAGCTTGATCATCAATTACATGTATTATATGTTTCTGAAGAATGAAAAGGGACATGCTCTCTCTTTTAGTTCTTAATTGGCTCATATCTTTTAAATTTCTCAGTCCAAGTTTAAGTTTGACTTTTCAAACAACAATGGATATTTTTGAATAGATGAATCATGCTGCTCTACCTGGTTCAATAAGGAAGGCTAAAACTCATTGCAAAAAAGATGATAAGAAAACTGATTTAGCGGAGATAAATTCTGAACTAGAAGCTGCATCTGACAGTAATGAAACAGAATAAGTGGTCCTTGAGGCTAGGATCATGACTTTGAAGCTTGACCTTGAATGAGAAAGGGATGAAAATGTTGAAGTCATTCGTCAATTGACACAGTCTATAATACCTGTTTGCCCTTCCTCATCAGCTCCTCACTATTCGTATCCTTAGTTATGTCCCACTTTTATACCATATTTTTTTATTAATGCTCAGTTGTTTTGCTTTGTTCAGTACTAGCTTAGGTTAAATGTGGAACATGCTCTGACAGTTAAATGGAATAGTTATCTTTGTTAAATTAACTCATATTTTTGCTCTCTTTAATACATTACTATGTTGGCTAAAGTCTTTGTCTGATTATTTTGGTGATAGCCCCAGTGGCCATGAATAGCATAACAAATCACTTTGGCTAGTATATTAGTTCATTGAAATGGTTTTCGATGATGCCAAAAGGGAGAAGATAAGAGGGTTGTGAAATGTTTATAACCCATTGACTGACTTATTTCATTCTAGTGTTTTATACTTTAGTGCCTACAGGTGAAGATATTTGAATGCACAAAGACAAGAGGTTTGTCATCATCAAAAAGAGGGAATTTGTTGGAACCTTGAAGTTTTTATGAATGACAATATAAATGAAACAAGTTGAATACGTCAGACAACCCATTTCATCGATAGAAAACTCTTACGTTAAAGTCACTGATCAGTGGGGCACGTACTCTAACACTGAAGAAATCGTAGGAATTGAACTCACACCTAATTTTATAATCGGTACTATTATTAGCCTTGGCCTATCATCGTATATGTGTTTGTCTTTGCACGTGGTTTAGAAATGCATTACATTCTTTGTGTTTTAGTCACACTCGTAACGTTCTTTTCTTCTACTAATTGTTTTCAATATTTATGTCTATTGTTAATCTTCTCTTCTTCTTTTTTCATTTATATTGGGGACCATTAGTGAAAGGACGGTGAGAATTCAACTTACACCTATCTACTCTTATCGATACTATATATAAGACTGTAAGCCTTATATATATATATATATATATATATATATATATGACATTTTCAATGAGTTGTGACTTTCCGATCGAAGAGTTACATTTTTTCTGAAAAATTACACCTTTATAAAGGGGTGTATCTTTCTTAACCATTGTTTCTTTTCGTGAAGCGACACCTTGATGACTATAAATATCTGAAATTTTAATTTCCTCAGGTATAGATATAAAATTTTGAAGAAAAAAAAAAAGACTCCTCTTGAAAAAATTCTAATTATGTGATTTGTTGTCGTTGAGTGCGCGTTCGTAGTTCGACAGAATTTGAGGTACCGCTATTCTGTCGAAGTGATTCATTTTATCCTTGGAAGATATATTCCATAACCTTGAGTACTTGAGGAGAAAAATTTCCTTAAGGACACACCGTGAATTCGGTGGACTTGAATCTTTCTATTTCATCTCTTTTTCCTTAAAGTTCGTTTTATTATTCTCGAGAAAATAGTTTGAACTTCATATTGATAGTTTTTCAACCGTTTGAACTTGTGTTTGAAGTTTTTGAAATTTCATTTTGATAGTTCATTAGTTGGTTGAACTTGTGTTGAAGTTTTTAACATTTGATTTTTCTATTTTCAAAAAAATAGTTTGAACTTCATTTTTTGTTGTTGATAAGTTGGGTTGAACATATTGTTAAAAGTTTAAAGTTGTAAATACAGAGTTTAAACTTCATTTGATTGTTTATATGTTAATTTGAATATGTGTTTGAAGTTATTATTGAAAAATTGCAGATTTTACTAAATCCGAAAAAACAACAGTCCTAAGTAGTACTTATTATCTTTTTCAATATTTATGCCAGCCAAATAAGTTCTTGAAAACTTAATGAATTTCTAATTAATTAGATGATCAGAATAAGAAACCGAACTGACTATGTGAGGGGTATTTTAAGTGACAGAGTAACCTTGTACGATTCATGTAACGAAAAAAACATGATTCCAAATAAGATACACTTAATTAGATCACCGAAGTACGCCATAACTTCGTTATTGATGTAATTTTTCGTTAATTTCTCTAATATATTTAGTTTAATTTCTTGCATTACGATAGCGACAGAGCCACATTAAATGAAGTGTTCCGTTGAACTATCTTTGATTGAAATATTAAGAATCATTTTTTGCACACACATATTTAAAGAGCTGATGTTTTTTCATCACATTTCTTTCAAAGTTAAAACATGTTGGAGATTTGATCTCAAGATGTTTATTTGTCTATATATGAATGTGGTGGAGAACATATAGCTTTACCCATGTTTGTTCCTCATACAATAATAACATATTCAGTATTATTCCACAAAATGAGGTTAAGAAAAAGTAGGGTATATGCAGGCCTTATACTACCTTAGATAGAGAGGTTGTTTCAAACAGATGCTCGACTCAAGGAAAAAAAGTCCAAAACAATCCCAAAAAAGAAGCAACAAAAGTACAATAAACAACAGAGACCAACATGACAAAAACTACAAGAACAAATAATATAATTGTTAAACTACAAGACAACAAAAAATTAATAACAGAAATGGAAGGATCAAAATCTTTTAAAAAACTACACTATGCAACTATTAATAATGTTTCTTACTCACACTTTTTATAATTCACATGAATATTACTTAGAGGTAATTAGACAATTTGGTCTATTGGAAATCTTTATGGATCTTATTGTCTGCAAAAAACTATTTTTTTATTGTTATTTGTCATGGACAAATATGTGACCTTTGAAACAACACGATCCTTTGTCTCTACACCCTATTGATTTCAGCAAGTTGGAAAAAATATTTTATTGAATTGTATGACTATCTCAAGAAGTAAATTGTTTAATTTCTATTTATTTACTCTCAGCTCTAGATGCTTCTTTATGTGAATAAGATTATCATTTTTTCATGGATTCAATATCTTTGTAAACACGTTTCTTCAAAGGTGGATCTAATTTTTTATATGTAAATTCTTTTTGATAGTGGGTGTGAATGTGAAGTTCGATCCCAGAATTTTTAGTTTGCTCTGATATCAAGTTAAGTTACGTGAGTAGCGAGTGTTGGTATTCGGATACAAAATATATATTAATCCACAAGAACTTCAAACACAAATTCAACCAACTTAAGAACTTTCAAAATAAAGTGTGTAAGAACTTCAGACATAAATTTAAATAGTTGAAGAACTATCAATATGAAGTTCAAACTATTTTTTGGAAATTCAATAAAACCAACTTTAAAAAAGAGATAAAAATAAAAAGAATCAAGTACATCAAATTCACAGTGTGTTCTTAAGTAATTTATTCCCCTCAAGTACCGGGGTTAATGAAATATATATACTCCTAAGATAAAATGATTCACTTCATCAAATAATAGTACCTCAAATTTGCTGAACTACGAACTCACTTAACAATTTGTTAATCACATGATAAGAATTTTTAAAAATAAGAAGATATTTTGCACTTTAAAATTTTATGTCTTTACCTTAGAAAAATTCAAATATTTATAGCTAAAAGGTTGTGATTCAAAAAGAAAACAATGATTCATGAAAAAGTGGACTATTTTCAAACATCACTGTTTTCATACCTTCAGAATAAAATAGTTGAATTACACAGTTATATACAATCATATATACATGTGGATTACATATCCTGAGACCTGAAGGTATAAAACGTTTATACCCGTTCTGTATTTAGTTTATTCAATTCTTTCATAAATAGGTATATAGGGTAATGTTTTGAATTGAATATTTTTTGGAGGTAATTTCTTATGAGCAGTGGTGGAGCCAGGATATTCACTAAGGGGGTTCATAAGTGAACATACGAACTAATCGAAAGAGGATCAACATCCAATATACATACATAAAAGGTAATTTTAACCATACATATATAGCATAATTTTTTGCCGAAAAGGGTTTGGATGAACCCCTCGACAAAGGGTAGATCCGCCACTGCTTATGACTTATGAGTCATCATAGCACAGCTTAAACTTCCCATAAAAGGAAAAGGAATATATAAATGACTAATCACCATGTTTATTTAGGGAAATAACTCAAAATTAACTGAAAAATATTTAAGGTAGCGTTGTATCGTCTCCTTAATTAATTAATCAATTAATTAGTCGTACTTAGATATCATTCGTTGGCATAGGTACCTTATCTATGGTGTCACCATATATGTTCCCCATGCACGTAATCTTTAAAGAAGATTCAGGATTTATTAAAGAAAATCATATATTCCAAATTTCGAATGTTATATCATTATCATGATCATATAAGTTTCTAAGGAATTAATTAATGGCTACGATCGCATGATGTATAAACAGAGACAAAGCGTGCGTTCGGAAGGAAATGTTTTTCACAAAAATAAATAGATTTCTTACTTATTGTTTTGTCTTCGGCATTAAAACAAAAAAGATATTATCATATAATAAAAGTGTTTGGATATAATCTAAACAAAAACTCAGGGAGGTGGGGGTGGGGGTACGAGTGTGGGGTGGATGAGAATGGAGGCTATAGTGGGAAGAAGATGACGTGTGTTGAAGAGTGGGGAGAACATAAAGTAACGAATCCCGAATTCTCAATTCAAAGTACAATCAATAAAAGATGAAACGAAACTAATAACTTTGATTAATACGGAAATGAGCAATTACAATATAAAGAACATGAATAGTAGCAGAAGGAGATGAGAAGCACCATCTTTGCCTAAGTATAATCGCAGTCTGCATAATACTATTGCTCCTGAAAGACACTCTACTCGGCCCATTTGAAAAACATAATCAATGCGTAGTGCTACTTAATTGTGAAATATATTTTTTTCAATTTTCACTAAGAAAATCATTTTCCTCATCATTTTTAAGGTGGAACGTGTTTAAAAGAAAAAATATTTTCCAAAAATTTTGATTGTTCGGATATGAAAAAATTGAGAAATATTTTCCTCTATACAGATTACAAACCAAGTTGCTTACTTTTAATCTTGAACATTTTCAGACAATAATCCCTTTTTTCCATTGAATGGAATCTCCTTATTATTGTGTTCATTTTGAAATTTATTCTTTTTCTATTGATTCTTTATTTGAATGAGTCAAATGGGAATAATCATAAAGTGATCGATTCACTCTTCATCGCACAGTGATTTCACTTGAAAACGTAACAGTTTAATTTTTTCTAATTTTGCACAAGAAATAGGCATTTGTACCAATGCATTTTTTGCCATAAAGAAGTGTAGAACATGTTATAGTTCAGAAATTAACAATAACACCCCATGATTATTTAAGTATTAAACCAACAAAACGTGAATAATTTAGGGAAACTAAAGTTTTGAGGTATTAACTCCTTTTTTTCTTTTTTGGTTATTGTAAGATTGTATCAGTATGAGTAATGTTAGCTCCCTCACCCCTACCTTCAAGCTATGGATTTCTTTTTTACATTTTGGTGGTGGGGGGGGGGGGGGGGGGGGGGGGGGGGAGGGCGTGGGATAAAGATAAATGGAAAGGAAGAGTAACAGAAGCGATTCATGAAATTTTTTTTTTCTTTTACTGAATTTCACGCAAAGGGAGCTAGTGCATCAAGTCGCTTTAAAGGTTGCTTAGTGATCTCAGATGAGGGAACTCTAAGAGAGTCGCCCACTCTAACTGTTGTGGCCATGCATGATTTACTTTAAACCTGACCAACTATCAATTTATATTTTCTGTACATTCTTGATAGCACATCTTTACGTTAAATATGACCAAATGTCTATTATTCACTTCTTCTATGTCCTTGATAGCGCATTTTTGTCTCGGTAGAGCTTTATGTGGTAGGTTTCCGTCTTTTTCCTCATTGCTTAGAAAAAAATTGAGCCACGGTTCGAGTACCATATATAATAATTACTGCTTCAGCAATCACAACGACTCAATTGCAAGAGTGGAGCTCTACCAATTGAGTTATTTCCCTAAGCCAAATCAATGAAATGTGCATGAAGTAGTTAGATGTTTTTTTTATTTTTTTTTCCGGCACCACTATACCATCTTAGACCTGAATAAGAGATCTCATTCATGACGTAAATCATCGCACCTAGTATTGAATCAATTAGGGTAAGTTAAAAATTTGGATCTAAGGGTACCTCATAAATATATTGGTATGTTTGATCCAACTTTTGCTTGGTCATAGTCAAAATTATTTTGGATGATAAATGTATCTCATTATTTCACATTTCCTACTCAATTTTAATTATTTTTTTCAAGTAATTATCTTATTATACCATCTTTATCTTATCCTATTTCTTTCTGACTTATTCGAGGAATAAATTAAAGATTGCTTATTCCTTCATATGTCAAAAGTAAACATTGGACGATATATCAAACTTACTATTTGAGACTTCACATTCTCAAACAAAGATACCACAAAACAATTCATATCAAATAATATCAAGAAATGTGGAGATCATAATAAGAAAATTAATAAACCATCTCAAATTCTCCATCATATATGTTTTACGCTGTATCGAAATCATAAATTTCGTTGAGAATATTCAAGATTTAATAGTATATGTAACAAAAAAATTATTCATCTATATAAACAATTTTCGATAAAAGATATTCATCAATTCAATCTATATGGCTTCATCATTGGCTTTTCAAGAGGAGATTAATTAAAAAAAAATTAAAATACAAAGTATTGCATGCTCATGACGACTGATAAGCTTAACTGAACGATAAATTGCATGAAACTGAAAATTTAAATACAATCTCCTTCGAAAACCAAAGAAGTATATATAATTTATGATAATGAGCATAACGTAATAACTATAATATAAAAAAGTTTACAATAACTTAACCTTATTTTCTTTTTGTAATTTTTGGATCTTCAGCACCAAGAAGCTCTTCAAGAACACTATTATCAAGACATTCAAGTTCAATAATTTCCGTAGCTTTACTTGATGATGATGATGATGATGAATTTCCTCTTGGAATATTACTATTAACGTTATTTGTTGATGGACAAATTGTGTTACGATGATATAAAGGAGGACAAGGAAGTTTATTATAATACTCTTTAGGAAAATTCAGAGTAGCAAGATGTCCTTTTAGGTTAAATGCTGCCTTATCATAAGCCCTAGCAGCTTCCTCCGCCGTGTCAAACGTACCTAACCACTGTCGCGAACTGGGCTTGGTGGTCGGATCGCGTATCTCAGCTGCGAATTTCCCCCACGGCCGCCTCCGAACGCCTCGGTATTTGATCGTTTCCTCTTTCTCTACTTGCATGGATTTTTTCCCTCTAGATGAATTTCCCTCCATGTTATATTGTATGTTGATCAGTTAGCTTTTCTTATTTGACAACATCAAATGTACATAGGATGTCTATTTATATAGAGCTCTATAGGATAGTGACACATAAGATTAATTGTAGCAGATTTTTATTCCAACTTTTATATATGAAAGTTTAATAATACAAATCAGATTTTTCAATTTTATGATCTTAAAAAATGCGTCATGTCATTCCTATAAACAATGACAGTACCAAATATCTTATTAATTAAGGAGAGTTAAATATGAGGAGTAAACGTTTGAAAAATTAAGGGGATTTAAAATATAATTTATGTAAATAATTTTTTTCTTACCTATCTAACGAGCCCGCCACTGCCCTAATATTAGTAAGAATAATTGTATTTAAAACTTACTAGATAAAAATAAATGTAATATTTTTAACAAACTTAAAAAGAAAGTAAGATAGGTAAAGAAAAATTGTGATATTCAAGACTCAAGAGATATTTAAATTACTTTTTAAATATGTGATCTATTATGTGATATTCAAGACTCAAGAGATATGTAAAATTGCTTTTTACTGCTAAAACTTTATATCCATATCGTGCTTTTGATTGGAATTGTTTTATTCCAAATATATTGGATATTAATACTGATTTTGGAAATTCAGTTATATCATAGTGGTTTTTTTTGTTAAAAAAAAAAATATTTAAACATATCTGATTAATATGTGTATTCTTTAATTAATGAATCAAGATTAAATTGCCTTCTTTTTTTTCACTCGGTATCCGGTAATCGAATTGGAGTCCGACTATAAATCTCTCTTTTCACATCTTGTCTTCAGCCGAAGTCACTCTCACCTTATCTCGGATATCTTCATTTCTAATTCTATCTCTTCTAGTATGCCCGCACATCCATCACAACATCCTCATTTTTGACAACTTTCATTTTTTGAATATGAGAGTTTTTAACTGACCAACAATCCGTACAATACAACAAAGCTGGTCTAACCACCACTCTTTTGAACTTGCCTTTAAATTTTGGTAAATTTTGATGGCAACTTCTATCACTCCAAACTTTAAATTCCAGCATCCATTTCATTCACTTTGTGCCGATACAATTAGTGACATTCTCATCAATTTCCCATTTCAATAATTAAAAACCCAAGATACTTGAAATTTCGTTCCTCTCTTTTGGATGACCGACATATGTATCAAATCTCACTTTCACATTATCATTACGTGTTACATCACTAAACTTGCACTCCAAATATTTCTTAGATGTTTAAAAATCCCTTTTATATATTATCAATTTTATTTTTGATAAGTTAGATAAAGATATACGTTAAAAGATTATTAAACGTAATTAAAATAACTCAATTTGGAATGTCAAGCATAGAAGTTGAATGGAATTTATAGTTGTCTCAATATAATGAGGCAAATTGTCTCAATATAACGAGGCAAGTTTTGAATAAATGTAATATTTTAAGTTATTACTTTTTTTATGTTAAACAATTGTATTATTATATAATTTGAACAACATTAGTCAATGAGAATGTAGTCAATATATAAGCGTGGATCCACTCATAGATTAGGAGCCACAAATTCAAAATCTTAAATTCTTTTAGGGCTATCTTTGAAAGTGGAATGGTCAAATCGTATCGATATGGATGGTGGTGCGGTGATGGGACTTATTTGTCTTTAGTTAAAAATTTTGGGTTCGAGCCCAAATTATATAGAAATTCTTGCCGGAAGCATCACCACAAAATTGGCCCTACCATGAAGTACGCGTTTGGATTAGTCAGAACTTTAATGCAGATATCGAACATCACATGGAGAATTCAAAAAGAATGGATGAACGAATCGTTAAAAAAATAGTATAAAAGTTCTATTTGGTTTGCATGCACCTTTTCGAGAAAAAGTCATAGTATGATTTAATTGCTTAAAAGCACTTTAATTGATACTGAAAATTTAGAACGGAGAGAATAAGGGAAAAGCTTTCCAAGAATGGAAATGATTAGAAATTGAGAATATGTTTTGTAAGGATAATACTTCTCTTTTTCTTATGACTAGAAAGGAAAAGATTATCAAATATTATATAGAGTCAAATTTTTTTTATAGAAAAGTAATTATATTACTAGAATTGTTCTATTTTATTATAAAGAACATATAATATAATAAAAAAAATGATTATAAATAAAATTTGATTATTATAGTAAAATATTATTATAGAGTATTGTTATAGGATAATCTGATTGTGTATTTCATTATAGAGAATTGACTGTGTATTTATACATATTGTGAGTAATTTTATTAATTAATGTTATAGGGAATTCTAATTGCAGATTTTAAAATACTATGAGTACTTTTTACACTAGAAATATTTTAAAATTTCGTATTAAACTATTTAAATCCTCATATTAATAAATAAAAATTTATAATAACATCCGACATAATATATTACAAATAAATGACAACATATTTAATTTTTAACTTGATATTTGCAGTAATAATAATATTATTATTATTATAATACTATATATAGTTGAAACAAAGTTCCCCTTAACATGTGCGACTTGTTAGTGTATAAATTTATTTCATCTTTCAATACCCGAATTAAAATTACATAAATGAGTTGTTATATTATGTTATTCAAGAAATTGACACTTGAATACTCATTTCAATGAATGATACATTTTTTTTAAGTTATAATCATCAAAATAGATATATATTTCATTTTCTAGCATACAAAATTCAACATTGTTGCACTTTGGGCTTTAAAGCTAAATAAACATGTTTAAAGCAAAATAGATATTTAAAATATATATTTTATTAATATCTAAAAAGAAATGAATAAGAATTTCTCATTTTCTTTTCAATTTTCTTATATATATTTACTTTTTCAACTCTCAAAATGAGGCATCCGAATTAAGAGGCTTTTATTTTTGTCCAAGAAATGAACCATCAACCATCATAATTGTTCTGCATAATAGTCAACCATTGATACAAGTGTGGATTAAACCAAATGCATAGTAAAGCATCAAGCTGTTGATTTTTGCATCTTTGTACTACAATTTGTTTTCTCTAATATACAGAATAATTTTCTGTTGGGCATCAAGTGATTTTTCATTTAACATTTGTTAAGTTTTTTCTTTAGCACTTCGATTTCATGTATGTCGATTTTATTACGAATTTGTGTGCTTTCCTCTGGTTTCCTCTGTTTTATATTACTTATGGGTGCCGTATTTATGTTATGTAATCTGCTTCTGTGCTTTACTATGTGTTTGTGTGGTATCTCGTGCCTTGAGCCGAGAATCTATCGGAAACAGCCTTTCTACTTCATCAGAGGTAGAGGTATGGACTGCGTACATCTTACCCCCTAGACCCCACTAGGTGGGAATACACTGGGTTTGTTGTTGTATTTCAACTATAATATCAATTACGGTGTAAATTATTGTTGTATATATAAGCTTATCTATAACTATCTGCATGATGTAGCATAATTTTGTATCAATTATCTAACACAAATTAAAATGTATGAATGTTATTGAATTTTCTCACCTTGATTATTTTAATCTTGTATATGAATTTTTTTTTTAAAATCAAGTACATTAATCACCCACACAATATAGCTTGTGTGAATAAAATGGATACATTGCTATTATGAGACTGAGGGCATATGGAGGATTCAGCCAGCACAAGCCTCCTGAATGGTTCAAAAAATACTAAAAGTTGTTGAGGTTATAGAGCAATTGGGATGCAAATTCAAGATTTTGAACGAATGCCTACTTTCTCCATCAAGAAAATGTACATTGTATCAAGAGGAAAGTTCCCTGAAGAAAGGTGGAGTAAACTGATATGCAACAATATAATTTGGAAGCTCCGAGATGGATTTTTATTCTTTATCTTGTCATTCATGATAGATTACAGACAAGGGACAGAGTTGCTAAATAAAAAGATTTCGACGACATGACATGTCCAATGTGTTATGTATATCCGAAAAATATCAATCATCTATTTTTTCACTGTTCAATTTCAGGTGTCATCTGAAAAAAGTGTTGACAAAGGAGTAATGAAACAGCCACAAGGCTGATTTGATGAAATTCATTGGGCTACGGAAAATGCATGCAGTGACTTAGTCAAAAGCCACATTTATAGAATGAATCTGGTTGCAGGGGTCTATTACATATGGAAGGAGCGCAACTGTAGAGTATTTCAACAAAGACATAACAGCTTACGTAGGATCAGCAATACTGCTATTCGGGAGGTGTTCTGTAGAGGCGGTAGAAATAAAAAGCTTGTAGGAAAATTGGATGAAGGATCTTGAAGCATGCCTTAGAAGTGCTTAATTATTGATTGTTTGAGCAGTAGGATAGGAGTTTAGTTTGAGAGGTTTACCAAGCTTGTTATAAGGTTTGGTTTTTGTACGAAACATTTTACTTGATTTGTAAATAAAAATTTACTTACCAAAAAAATATAGCTTTTGCGTTCATTAAACAAAAAATTCAACTACTAAATGTGAATGCATACAAAATAGAACAAAAATATATACGAGACATATGCATATATTGAGATACATAATGCAATATAAATGATTGATATAAACAATTGATACAAGAACATAACACAATATACAATGAATTGCACATTACCTCGTTTTACTTAATCTGTCCGTTTTAAAATGCATATTATTTCGCACCACATAGTTTAGCGCACACTAAAAAGAATTTGCTTAGTTTTATAAGAATGGTCCTTTTTAACCTCATTATGTAACTTGTTATCTATTATACATCAAATTTCTATTTTATTCAACTCATTCACCATCATCTTCAAAATCACACACATCAATCTCTTTCATAATTTTCTCCTGTACAACTTTATCGTTATTTGATAGAGTTAAGCTTTTATCATCGATCTCTCACAAGAAGAAGAAGAGGCACAAGTTATTTGAGCAACAACACATTGGGCCTTCATCACAAATTGGGCCTATTAAACCAGCTCACAACAACAATAGAAACTACAACAGACTTTGGCCCAAATACACAGTTGTACATAATACATAGTAAAGAGATAAAAGCTTGTTACAAGTTAGGCAATAGAATAGTTACAAGTATACAAAATTTATTGATTTTGTTTTGATTCTCTAGGTATATTGTATATATGCATTGAGTAGATGATTTGAGAAATACACAGAAAATTTTCACAATTCATTTCTCTTCAGGTCATATTATCATGGTATCAGAGAACGATTGAAATTCTTAGCTCTTCTTCCTTCTTTTTCCTCTTCCTTTCATCCTTCTCCATCATGTCGGATGCCAATACATCAGTAGCAACACCACCATTGAATATTTTTAATGGCAGTGATCCATCACACCCTTACTATTTTCATGCTTCTGACACACCTGGGATAGTTCTTGTTAACACTCCTTTCACTGGAAGAGGTTTTGCAGGATGGAGAAGATCCATCCTTATTTCACTCTCAGCCAAAAATAAGCTGGGGTTCATAGATGGTGCTTACCCAGCTCCATCTTCAACTGATGTTTCTTTCAGACTTTGGAATAGGTGCAATGACATGGTCACATCTTGGTTGCTCAATTCTCTTTTCAAGGATATTGCAGATAGTGTCTTTTATTCAAGAAGAGCAAAGGACTTTTGGACAGATCTTGAGCACAGATTTGGACAACCAAATGGGGCAAAACTATATCACCTGCAAAAGAAATTAACAGATCTGGTTCAGGGATCTAGTGACATAGCAGGTTATTTTACCAAAATCAAAAAATTATGGGATGAACTAGACACTCTAAATGTTGATGTTGTGTACAATTTTGTTTGCACTTGTAATGGAAAGAAAAAGATCATGCAGGTTAAGGAAGATGAAAGATAATACAATTTCTCATGAGGCTAAATGATGTCTATTCTCAAGCAAGAAGTAACATACTCATGATAAACCCTCTTCCTTCTGTGAATCATGCTTATTCCCTTTTGATGCAAGATGAAAATCAAAGGAATGTGCATATTCCCAATTTAACAGGAGAGGGTTCTGCTTTTTTAGTTGCGAATAATAGTGGAGGAGGAAACCCATCCTCTCAAAGATCTGAAAATGCCAATTTCAAAGTGAACAATGTGTACAAGGGAAAGAAAAATTTGTTCTGTACATATTGCAAACTTACCAATCACACTGTTGAGGATTGTCACAGACTTATTGGGTATCCTTCAGATTTTAAGTTCACCAAATCCAAAAGGTTTTCACAGCCTACAAAGAATAAATTTGGTCCTTTAGCTACTGGACATGACACGAGGGTTAATAACGTGCCTCAGAAGTTTCAGCAACCTATAAAGAGCAACTATGTTAGTTCAACTATTCCACAAGAGATGACATTCAATGATATGCCCCAGGGTACTAATAACTATAGCCCCATGCATAATCTTTCTCATTTTTCTCCATAGATATCCATAGGACAAACTACTACTCCATACAATGTTATCTCTGAGAATCCTCATTTTGCTCAACAATTATCACCAGTTCAGTTCACCAAGCTAACACACCTCTTGGATCAAATGCAAACAACACCTTCTTAGGTTGTTGCAAATTCAGCATCTGGTATATTCTTTGAGAACTCAGAATCTTGTTACTCACTAGTTAATTCTAATTCTAAGTCCTAGATAATTGACTCCAGAGCAAGAGAATACATATACTTTGATTCTAATTATTTTATGTCTCTTTCTCCTTTACCTATACCTATTGTTGTTAAGTTGCCCAATTCTTCTAAGGTCAGAGTTACTCATGCAGGAAATATACTTCTTTCTCTGGGTCTAGTTTTGAAGAATGTTTTACATATTTCATGTTTCAAATATAACCTTTTTTGGTGCATAAACTCTGCCTTACATACCATTGCATTGTTAGTTTCACTTTCAATGGGTGCATTTTGCAGAGCCCTCATTTGAAGAGTCCACAAGTTTTTAGTGAAGTTAAAAGAGGTCTTTACACATTGGAGTCTTCTAGTACACAACATAGGACTGATTCTTCCAACAACTTAGCTCATTTATCCAAGTCTAATGTCTCTACTTCTGTTTCAGATTCTGTTTTTCTTTCTTTGTCTGCTAAAACTACATCTGATCTAATGCTATGGCATGTAAGACTTGGACATTTTCCCTTTTATGCAATAAGACATATTACTTCTATTTCTTTTCCTGCCAATCATGATTGTTCTTGTACTGTTTGTCCCTTAGCAAGGCAAACTAGACTACCCCTTCTTATAAGCTCTATCAAAATCAAGAGTATTTTTGAGCTTATTCACATTGACACTTGGGGTTCATTCAAGGTACCTACCTATAATGGATACAAGTATTTTCTTACAATTGTTGATGATTTTAGTAGAGCTACTTAGACTTACTTATTATCTACTAAAGGAAATGTTTTTCAATTCTACAAACTTTCTTGTCTATGGTTGAGAGACAATTTAGTACCAAAGTTAAGATCATCAGATCAGATAATGCTTTAGAGTTGGGAAAAATTTCTTCAGCCTCACTATTCCTACAGTCACAGGGTATTTTGCATCAAACTTCTTGTGTTGCAACACCCCAACAAAATAGAATAGTTGAAAGAAAACATAGGCATTTGTTGAAAATTGCTAGAGCCCTTATGTTTCAATCTAATATTTCAATTTGTTATTGGGGGGAATGTATTTTAACAGCCACTTTTCTTATTAATTGGTTTCCATCTAAAGCTCTTAGTGGAAGAACCCCTTATGAAGTTCTTTTTCACCAAAAACCTTCCTACCATTTCTTAAGAAGTTTTGGTTGTCTATGTTATGCTTCTACACTTGCCCGACATAGAGATAAATTTCAGCCTAGAGCACGACCTTGCATCTTTCTCAATTATCCTAGTGGTACCAAAGGTTATAAGTTGTTTGATTTATCTTCTAAGAAAGTATTTATCTCTAGGGTTGTCCAATTCTTTGAGCAGAATTTTCCCTTTCTCCAAACACATTACACATCTCCTCACACTTCTCCTCCTACATTTTCTATTTTTCCATCTATATTCATCGATAGTGTTCCAGATTCACTACCCATAAGTCCAATAGCTACACCTTCTCCTCCTACCACTCACTTTAATTTTGAGACACCACCACCTATTTCACATGATACCGAGCCCACCTCTACTTCCTAAATCCCTGTTCATCCACCTACTATTTTACCTACTAGGAAATCTAATAGAGCTAACAAAGGGACTCTCCCCTCTCATTTGCGTGATTTTATTTGCAACAATGTTTACCCTACTGATCTCACTTCATTTTGTCTAAATTCATCAATTTTTGACTCCTATGTTCTAGCTTTCAATGCATTATCTTCATCCAATCAGAATTTTATCAACTCAATTTCCAAAATCCATAAACCCATCTATTTTTCTCAGACTTATAGTCATCCTGGATGGATGAAAGCCATGAATTCTGAATTAGATGCTTTGAAAGAAAATCAAACTTGGGATGTAGTACTTTTGCCTCCTGGCAAGAAAGCTCTACCCTGTAAATGGGTTTATAAGGTGAAACAAAATGTTGATGGTTCAATTGAAAGACTCAAGGCACGTTTAGTGGTTTGAGGAGATGTACAAAGAGAAGGTTTGGATTTTAATGAGATATTTTCTCCTGTTGTCAAAATGACAACGATAAGATGTCTCTTAACGATTGTAGCTAAAAAGAATTGGCTCGTCTCTCAATTTTATGTCAGTAATGCTTTTTTACATGGTGATTTACAAGAAGACGTTTACATGAAGTTTCCTTCCGGTGTTACTCCTCCCAGTCCTTCCCATGTTTGTAGACTCAGAAAATCACTATATGGTCTCAAACAAGCCTCAAGGCAATAGTATGTCAGACTTGCTGGAGCACTAAGTTTTAAAGGATTTTCTTCCTCTCTAAATGATTACTCCCTATTTTGTAAACATTCAGGGGATCAGGTCACTTTCATAGCAGTTTATGTTGACGACATTTTGATCACTGGGAACAATCAACAGGCTATTTCAGATCTAAAGTGTTTCCTTCACTCAGAGTTTAAAATCAAAGATCTTGGGAAAATTCACTATTTTTTGGGGATGAAAATACTTAGAGAAAAAGCAGGATTTATTATGATGCAAAGGAAATTTACCTTGGATCTCCTTGAGGAATTTGGATGTCATGATCTCCCTACTGTTTCCACCCCTTTGGACCCCCAATCAAAGTTGACAGCAGACTATGGAACTCCTTTACGAGATGCTTCTATTTATCGGAGACTGGTCGGCAAATTCAACTATTTAACACATAGTCGTCCAGACCTTTCCTTCACGGTTCTCATCCTCAGTCAGTAAATGCAGCGTCCTTGCATTGGCCATTTTTCTATTGCTCTTCGTGTGTTGCAATATCTTCAATTTAATACAAATCAAGGTCTGCTACTCAATTCAAGATCAGATTTTTTGCTTCTTTCTTTTTGTGATGCCGATTGGACATCTTGCAGAGAATCTCGACGATCCGTTAGTGGGTTTTTCATCAGTTTAGGAGGATCTCCTATCAGCTGGAAGTCAAAGAAACAAACCTCGATATTTCTATCATCAGCTGAAGCTGAATACCGTTCAATGCATCGTCTTGTGGCGGAGTTGACTTGGCTCACCCATTTACTTGTCGATCTTTTCATTTCTCCAATGATACCTATTCCGATCTTGTCTGACAGTCAAGCTACCATACACATCGCTCGAAATTCAGGCTTTCACGAACGGACGAAGTATGTTGAATTTGATTGTCACTTCGTCAGTCAACAATTTTTATCTGGCATGATTTCTCTCACATTTACTCCATCCAAATCTCAACTTGCAGATCTTTTCACAAAAGCTTTGTCTGGACCTTCCCTTTCTTCGATCCTTGGCAAGTTGGGATTCTCTTTGATCCCCTCCAATTTGAAGGCGGGTGATAGAGTTAAGATTTTATCATCGATCTCTCACAAGAAGAAGAAGAGGAAGAGGCACGAGTTATTTAAGCAACAACACATTGGGCCTTCATCACAAATTGGGCCTATTAAACCAGCTCACCACAACAATAGAAACTACAACAGACCTTGGCCTAAATACACAGTTGTACATAATACATAGTAAAGAGATAAAAAGTTTGTTACAAGTTAGTCAATAGAATAGTTACAAGTGTACAAAGTTTATTGGTTTTATTTTGATTCTCTAGGTATATTCTCTGGGTATCTTGTATAAATGCATTGAGTAAATGATTTGAGAAATACACAGAAAATTTCCACAATTCCTTTCTCTTCATGTCATATTATCATTATTGTTAATTTTATAACTGGAGCTTATAGGTACTGAAAAATTATCAATTTTCCTTCTTGCAACATAAAGTGCATAATCAATAAACTCTAGATTCTTCTTCTTCATTTGAATATAGACTTGAACACCAATATCATAGTGGATTAAGATCGACCTCAAATCATTATTAGAAAGAAACTTAATTTTTATTATATTATCTATTTGAAAATTACTTTAGTCAAATTTTTAAAACTAAAATTAGATCCTATTTTGTGATATAATCAATAACGGACTAGACAAAAGTGTTCTCATTGTTCCATTCACCAATATTAAGAAGATATACATGATAAATCTCCATTAAACAGTCAAAAAGTAGCAATCAAAAAAAATTGAAAAATGAAATTGAAACCTCGAATTGAGAAACAAAAGAAAAAAAAAAAAGTAAAATTTCTTCATCAATTGCTCATGTATATGAAGTTTAGAGCTGCATTGTATCATCTTGAAAAATAACGTGTAAGAAATTTTTTGAGATAGATTTTGAAGGTAAAAATCGACAAAAAAGCTGAGAACTGAATGAAAAAACGTAGTTTCCTATATATCGAGAAAAGATTATTTTACACTTATGGGTCAAATCACGTTTGAGCTATAAATTGTAGTGTATGTTTTGGGCTGTTAATTTGTGATGTATACTTGTTCTTCGTCCTTCTGTGGTCTCCCTGATATTATATGTTTTTCTATCTCGGAAAAATTTCAGAAATAGCAATTCTGTAATTTTAATTATAACTTTTATAGCAATAGATTCATAATTATGAAAAATAGCAAATTGTATTTTGTATTTAAGTAAAATATTGCTATATAAATACATATACAAATATATATGTATTACTCATAAATACATATGCACAACTAAAAAATACATATTCTTCTATTACTATGAAATGGTAAAATATTGCTATTTTTCCTATAAATTATAATTTCGAAAAAGTGTTGCTATTTATTGTAATTATAATTTTAAGGATACTAGTTTCGGTAACTTTTCTTCAATCTTCTTGAATGCTTTGAATTGATAAATGGGCCCATTGTTCATGTGTCAAAGATATAGTAGAGTCGTATGCAACTCTGTCTGCCACATAACAAGTATAGCTAAGACATAACAGAAAAAATTCTAACACGCCTATAAGAGACTTGAATTACTTTCTTTGCCACATCACCCATAAATTTCACTTCAAATAAAAATTGAGGGATAAAAAAATTCGTAAAGTTAAAATATGCAATTAAGTTACGGGGACAACTTCAAGAAAAAATTTATGTATTTTCTCTACTGTGAAATTAGATAAAATTAATGTAGAAAGATCATATTGACATAGTTAAAATAATCGGACTATAGTTGTTTAGTCAAGCAAAAATCAAAACTAAATAAGTAACTTTTACACTTATTTCAATTCTATTTTTTTGGTCATAATATTGATTCAGATTGCATAATTTAGACCAATAATTAAGCTAAGCATAAAAATGAAAGCTTTTATGGATGCATATATTTAATATGTCAAAAAAAATTCAGATGACTGAAAAAACAAATAAAAGAAAATTTCTCACCAAAAAGAGATATATTATTGAACTTCATATAGACAATTTATCACTTGTAAAATTCATTGATGTGTCAGAAGAAGTTAGTACAAGAAGTCGTTGACACTTCTTAACAATGAAATATGTTAATAATCAACGATAGGATATCATAAAAAATTTACTAAGTCCCTTTTTAGGTACATAATTGAAGACAAATGGGGAAAACTTCATAAGGCTCTATTTTGTTCTCACTTCAATTTCCAAAAATACATATGAAAACTAATTAGGGTAACTTACATAAATTCTGAATTTTAAAGTGATATTACATAAAAATTGATACATTTCAAACTAACAAGATATTTATTTAAGGAAATAATAGATTCTCTTTTATTCATTGTATTCTTTTATTTAAGAAAGATATCTAATTTTTCTCTTTTTTTAGATTTAATTTAGGTGTTTTAATTATGTTTTTCTTTTTTTGTCTTTAATTATGAAAGATATATTTTTTTAAATCTTTTTTCTCCTTTTTCATCTTTAATTTTAATTATTTCAATTCTGCTTTTAGTATTTTTTTTAAAAATATTATTACGTTTGTTTCCTACAGTGACTACACCATTACCTTTCATTAATAGCATATGAATCACCAAATAATTGAAATAAATAATTGTATCTATCATATGAATCACGATAATACCATATATATCACCCATTAATATCATATGAATCACCCAATAAGTGAAATAAATAATTATATCTACCATATGAATCACCATAATATCATATATATGAATCACCCAATAATTAAAATAAATAATTGTATCTATCATATGAATCACCATAATAGCATATATATCACCCATTAATATCATATGAATTACCCAATAATTGAAATAAATAATTGTATCTACCATATAAATCACCATAATACAATATGTATCACCCATTAATATCATATGTATCACCCGTTAAAATCATACAAAATGTATCTATCGTATGAATCACCATAATACCCATATAATGATATTATATTTATCATTCATATATCACCATTAAAAGAATAAACATGTATTAATAACTAAATAAATTTATATATGTATCAATAGATTTTTAAAAATAAATGGGAGAGATTTTAGGAGAGTAAAAAAAAAGTTGCATGCATTAATGGAGGAGAAAAAATCAGTGAGTAAGATGATTTAAGCATTAATGGAAGAGAAAAAAATCAGAAAGAAAGATGATTTAATTGTTGATAATTAGAGAGATATTTTAGAGAAGAAAATCTTGAATGAGTTAATAGTGAAGTAAAAATAGGATATGGGTTTTCTTGATATGTATCAAGAGTAAAGTTGAAAAATGAAATTTTATGTAAATTTTAAAAAAGTAAGGGATATTAGGTAATATAGTCTCTTAAGTATGAGATTTGTGTAATTTATCGAACTAATTAAATATGGTTTAAGATGAATTGGAAAAAACAAAACAAAAAGAAATAATAAGCGGATCATGAATTGTTCTTTTCGGTTATTTGGAGTAAAATTCAGAAGAAGAAAAAAATCCAATTAAATATCCTTTGGGCTTAACAGAAAATCCTCCTTAAGCATTGGGCCTTTTATTAGATGTTAGCCCAAGTTATGTGGCCCAAATACAGGCTTAACTTGTCTATCTAACCCATGGATCTATATTACTTATTTACAAAATGACCCTTTCTGATTAGACTCTACAAAAATACACTAAAGAAATTAGTTAAAAATGAGAAGAGATAAAAAAATATTAATCATTTCTTGCTATTATGTACCTTTACTTTTTTACTATAAAAATATAACTAAATTAAAATTGAAAATACATATTAAACTTTGGAGTATAGCAACGATGGTCACAAAAACTCCTGTTTTTGGTCCTTGTTGAGGTCCGTCCTAGTGATGAATAAATATGATTCTTTTATCCTTACAAGTCTTAATTCGAGCTTCAAAGTATTGAGAAATTTTAGAAGGTAGCAGTTTATTTCTAAATGAATCTACATCTGACATAAATTAAAATTAATCAGACAAATACACCATATATCAGATGATTATTATTAAGAAAAACACCGTGGTAGCATGTAGACCATTGATGTGGATATCTAACATGGTAAAAATGCACCCGCATCGTGTATTTATATTAACTCATATCAAATTATCACTATTAAGTAATTTAATTAGATAAAAAGATATTACTTATTAGTTAATTAAATACTCCTATATAATAATATTAATATTATATAAAGTGTCTTTTTATTTGGTGCAAAAATGATCAATGGGAAAGCTCAGTGGTTGTATTTGAATTTGGGAAAAGGGTCAAATATCCCCCTAAACTTTGCGAAAAAGTTCAAATATATCCTTCGTTACAAGTTTGGTCCAAATATGCCCTCGCTGTTAAAGTTTAGGAGCAAATATGCCCCTGAACTTTGAGAAAAGGTCCAAATATGCCCTCCGTTATAAGTTTGGTCCAAATATGCCCTCGTTGTTAAAGTTTAGGAGCAAATATACCCCTCAAACCGATAAGTGCTTTGTTGGAAATTTGCAAATCCCTTTTTTTTTTTTTTTTTAATTTTTGATGGTCACGTAATCAAATAACTGCCACGTCATAAAAATTAAATTCACCCAATTCTTTTATACCCTGACCCGACCCTAGATCCAACCCAAGATCCCTTTTATCCTCAATAATACCCTAACCTATTTCACTTTACCTTTTACACAATAACTTAGTTGGGGTTTAGTCTACCCTGGATGTGAGTAAATCAATACACAAAGCTGATTGCGTTGTTTCTGGCTTAGTCTATGCAATTGTGAGTAAAATTACCTGAGGCTCTGCGGAGAAATTTGTCAGAAACAACGCAATCTGCTTTGCGTATTAATTTACTCACATCCAGGGTAGACTAAGTCCCGACTAAGTTATTGCGTAGAAGATAAAGTGAAATGGGTTAGGGTATTATTGAGGTTAAAAGGGGTCTTGGGTCGGGTCAGGGTATAAAAGAATTGGGTGAATTTAATTTTTGTGTTGTGACAATTATTTCCTTATATGGCCATTAAAAATTAAAAAAGAAAAAGAAAAAAGGAATTTGTAAATTTTCAGCAAAGCACTTAACTGTTTGGGAGGTATATTCACTCCTAAACTTTAACAGCGAAAGTATATTTGGACCAAACTTGTAACAGAGGGCATATTTGGACCTTTTCGCAAAGTTCAGGGGCATATTTGCTCTTAAATTTTAACAGCGAAGGCATATTTAGACCAAACTTATAACGGAGGACATATTTAAAACTTTTCGCAAAGTTTAGGGACATATTTGACCCTTTTCCCTTCGAATTTATTCCTCCACCTTTAGGTGTAACCATGATTTTAAGGTAGATGTATTCATGATGTTATCTGACCAAACCGATATGTACAAAATTCTACGTACTTAATGTAGCATTTTTTCATTATCGAGAACTCAAACTCGAGAGTTTTAGTAGGATGTACGAACCTCAATCTTCTCACAGTAATTAAAGTTATTTTGTAGAAGAACATTAGTGATATTTCTACAATTAAAATCGCGACTTTTAGTAGGTGTACAAACCTCAATCTTCTCACGACAATTAAAGTTATTTTGTAGATGAACATTAGTGATATTTCTACAATTAACAATATTTGTTCAAGTTAGTTCTATGAGACCTTTAATTAAAGATAAAGGAATTTCATTCTTTCCATCATAATTCATGTTACGTTAACGTGTCAAATGCACAAACACATTACCTATGAAATCAACCTAGTTAAATAATGCTTAAGGATATAAACTTATTACTATAATGTAAATTAGGCTAAATATGCATCATGGTAACTACATTTTATGTCTAATTACTATGAATCTCTAGCCCTTGTGTTTGAATACATTGAACATGTACAAAATTCTACTAGTAATTAAGATTACTGACACATATCTTAAAATATTTTTAAAGGTCTAATCATGTTTTAATTCAATATCACTAGTAGCAAATTTAAGTTTTGCAAGAATACTGAACCTAGCAGCTACAAATGGTCTAAAGTAATCATTTTAATTAGTCTAGATAATGTTTTGAAATTTGAAGCAACCTGCCATTGCTTATTCGTATGATTATAATATATTCAAATTATTAATACTATATTAGTCCACTAATTTGGTGGGACCCACGTATAGATTACTATACACACTTAGTTAATCGTCAAATTATGTGTATATTGAAACATCTAATCACCTGCTCAATCCACATACAAAATCTTTCGTTTTGATTTCTTCCTTTTGGAAAGATGGTGATATCATGGAAATATATATTAGTCTGTCGGTTTCATTTTACTTAATCACTTTATTAAAATAATTATTTTAATTTATTTATGCAATTTATGAAATTAAAAAAAAGTAATTATTTTTTCGAATATTATCTCTAATATCAAAATGACTACATATAGTATTAATAGTCAAATTTAAATTTTCATAGGATAATTAACTAAAGTTAGTTTAGTAAAACAAAGTCCTACTAATTTATTTTATTTTTTTAAGGAAATGTCAAATTTACTTGGCCATATAAAATGAAACTGATGAAATAACACAATGCATGAACTATAGATTTGGTCGAACTCAATCTTTTGACTTAAAACTTGTATTTATGTCTAAATAGTCTATTAAATTTTGAAGTCAATAATTCAAACAACTAGTTGAAATTTAATAATATTTCAAACTCATAAAATTTAAATTCTCAGTCTACCTCCAACAAATCTCTACCATCTAAAGAAAAAAAATTGTAAAATATTTAAGAGATTAATTGGTCAAGTACTTCATCAGCAAATTTGACATTTTAACAATTTCAATAGGTGACATGTTCTTCATCTCATGAAAAATATTACTAGTACTAGAGTCAATAAGGTAAGGAAAAGTAGAGTAGAATCACTTCTTTTAAAAGACAATTTGATCCATTAAAATTTTCATCGATCACAAGCTTATACTATATACAGTCCTACCTTATATTTTTATAAAATATTATTTTTATTATTTAAATGCGTGACAATTTTACCAATGACTTCAAAACCCCTTTTCTATGACTTCTCTTGAACAGAATCACTTGTATATCTAAATAAATTATTAGTAGTATCCAATAATATTATGACATAATGGTTCAGGTGATTGTGATGAGGTCATGACATCATACATTCTTATTATATTACACCTATATAATGAGTCCAATTTTAGTTGTCACTGTTGATTACTACTGGCTGGATGAGTAAACATTACAAAAGCATTTCTAATATTGCGTGAGAAATAAAAAGAAGTGTAAATAATTTTATTTTACTCCTTTAGTATTTAAGTCTTGGAAATAATGTTTTTTTTTTTTCGAATGGAAATGATAATCTTCTTAGCTTGTAAATTACTTTTTGGTAGATAAATTGTGTTTTCTAATTTTTCATTCTTAATTAGAAGTTCAGATTCAAGTCTTCTTTAAGTCCAAAGTTATCTTTGTTAGGAGTGCTTTATCTCCGGTGAAGTTTCTTAACACAAATTTAAATTTAGTGGTGCTTCAAGTTGGATACCATATGGGACCCCAAAAAAAGGAAAATGATACTCTCTGATTAATATTTTTGAATTAGTGGTAAAAAAATAATTCTAAAGTAAAAGATAAAAATTGCAACAGCCGTTTTTGGGAGAAAATATTTTGGTGCTCCATCTTTTGTATAGTTGGATTAACATAAATCACAGTAATTTCTGTGAAAATTTAACTTTAAAATTTGAGAAAAAATCTGTAGTTGTCTTAAAACCAAACTTCTGAAGGTGAGAGTTACTCTCTCTCTTTTTTTTTTTTTTATGACTTTTTTTTTTTGACTTTTCTTTTGAAATGAGGTGATTTATATTGCATTAAATAAATATTTATTTATTTATCTTAAAAAAGTTTATATATCCACCACATATCACATCCATACATAACCAAATAGTTGAAGCCAGTGATTGGCATGCTTTTGAGATTGTCCACTTTGGACTAAAAGAACCCAATTTTAAGAAAATACTTCCTTTTTTTTAATTAGAATTTTAACTTTTGCTAGAGGAAAAATATTTATAAAATTATTTTTAATAACCATGACAATTAAAATAAATCCAACGAAAGTATATAAAATATTGCAATTGAAGAATGAGGACAATTTAAGAGGCAAGTTGCATGCTATGCTATGGGGTTTTATGGTCCCTCCAGTACTTTGTATCTATCATTTGATATGATAAAATCTTGACAAAAAATATCACAAAATAATATAACAAGTGTGCTCATTATTCACTATTTTCTTATGTTCCAGATTCAATTTATCTCGTGGACAATATCTATTAATGAGAATAACGTGTATCTTCAACCCTTTCTTTTCATAATAAATCAAAAAAAATTAAAATGTTTATTGCACTTTTAAAATTATTTTGGCTATTTTGTTTTATTCATTTTGTGTTGTTGCAACAAGAGTGACCACACTCACTGCTCTTCGCTTAATTTAGTACTATATAACTAAAATAACTAATTAATATTATTAATGTGAATTGTGATGGAATGATTGAGTACCTTATTCTTAATGAGAGATTTTGAATTGGAGTATTTGAGAATGAAACAAAAAATGTTGTACTACAATTTTAGGTGAGTCTCCTTTGTAGGTACATGCTTGATTAAAGCCTAAAGGTGAACAAATAGTCTAGTCTCTATTACCTATAACAATAAAACCAAAAGATACTTTCCAAAATTTGAGAAAATGAGACAAATGATCCCTTATATTTAATATTAGGTTCAAAAGTCCCAATATATATATATATATATATATATATATATATATATATATATATATTACGAACAATTTTAGAAATTTAAGTTTATCAAAAGTTAGTATGTTTAGTCTCCGCCAAATGTTGAACGTACTTTTTTTTGTTAGATTTGATGATAACGTGAATTTTATTAACTCAAACAAGTCAGAAAAATTTCATCAAATTATAAAAATTGCAACACAAAACATTATAGTACTAGACACAAAAAAGTAGAAATTGCACCAAAATAACTACATCAAACTATAGAAAGAGACCAAAAATAGCAGAAATTATCAAAAGAAAATAATAATAATGTGCCTCCAATGTGAGTTTTCCCTAAACAGAAAAAAAGTTTCATAGTTGTTATCAAATTTAACAAATAGAGTTCGTTAAATATTTGCCTGAGATCAAAGTGCTAACTTTTGACAAATTTTTAAAGATAAAAAAAGTATTTACAGCATACTTTAAGGATTATTTTTAATTTATTTCCAAACATAAATGATATTCTTCTTTTTTTTTTTTTGTTTTTCTTCTCTTCCTCGCTCAAATTTAATCAAAGATTTTTTTTTCCCCTTTTGTTGTCTACTTATTTATGAGCTCGCCTCGATTAAAAACAAAAAGGTGAAAAAGATAAATCAATATCTTCACTTCGATAGCGGTCGAGTTGGTCAAGGGGTCCATACCACCTAATTGTATTTTTCACTAAAAAACATCACATGGGGCTCTGTTAATCGATTTACATCCCTTATAAAATTTACAGTTATTATATTAAAGTGAAATTTAATCAGAGCATACACAATAGACAAAGTTTGTGAGTCCCCTTATTACCGAAAAGAACATCAATACTATTGTCGTGACTCTTGAGATATCAACCAAGCATATAATCGCGAATCGTCTACATATAGTATTCAACAAGATCCATATTTTGTCCAAATAACATCACATAATGGTAACTTTTCAACAAATATGATGGCATAGTTAACGTATGAAAAATGTTTTTTTTTTTTAAGAAAAAAATAACCTAATTTTTACTCCTAAGTCCTAATGAAGAGGGATAAAAATTCATAGAATTGAAAACCAATAACCAAATCTGAATAGAGTTCAGACCCAATAAATCAAATAGACCGGGGCAACATTTTAAAGTCGAGCCCATCAAATCTTAAATTCACCTCTACACTAATATAATGACAATTAATAATAACATACTATACATTTAGTTTTATAAATATACAAATCTTATCTCTATCTTTATCGAATAGAAAGATATTTCTGATAGACCCTCGGCTCAAGAATTTTTTGGCACAATCACATAGCCAAACTTACTCAAGATTCTAGAGCTGTCAATACAGCCGGTCCAGTCCATCCGGGCTTTGAGTTTGATGGGTTGGGTCAGGCTGGATTGGCCCATTAAAATGATGGGCCAAAAAACACCAAGCCCTCACCATTACTCTGTGGACTGCGGGCTTCACGGACCAGCCCACTTTTTAAAAAATAATATTTTATAATTTAATGTTAGATAATAAACATAAATATTACCAGACAATATTACATAGTATTAATACTTGTTAATCAAGTCTCCAACACCATAAAAAATAATCTTAATAATGAAATTAAATAACTTTTGACATGATATTCTTCGAACCAAATAAAAATATTAATGAGCAATCTAAATAATTGTATGTATTTGATTTACGGATCGATCCACAAACTATCTCAACCCATATTGCTCAAGTTCCACGGACCACTGGCTTATCATTGCCGAGATAAAAAATTTTTTATTCTTAAATAGACTATAAAAATTGATGTCCAACTTTATTAAATTACAAATTAAATCAGATCGATCCAACGGACCTGGCCCATATTGACTACAAGATTCCAATATAGAAGGACCAAATCCATAACCTCAAAAAAGAGTGTGAAATAAGATTCAATACATTGATGACAATTTTGTCATAATAATAATAATAAAATAAAGATTGAAAGTGACCATAGTAAGGTAGTGTTACTTTAAATTTAGGATAACAACAGTAGCAACTTGTTATATACTTGTTACAAGTGTTGACCATTAAAAGAGGGGACCAAAGTAGTAGTCATAGTTACCTATGAATTAATTGCATACTGGAATAAAACAAGATACAATATAGTTATGGACTATGTACCATGAATCTGTTGCTGTCCTAATTTGCCTAACCAAATTTTAGCATTTCTTCATCATCATGACTTTAATTTTTATTTAACTTTTTTTTTATTTACACTTTGTTTAATTTATTGTTGTCAGTTATCGTTATGTGGCGGCGCTATATTTTAACGGATTTTGTGATGAAGTAATTAATATTTGTTCCGTTTAATTTATTTGTTTGATTTTTAATTTTATATAGAGTTTGAAAGAGTAAAAAGACAATCCGACGTACTAAAGTTTTCCCTACGTAGAGTATCCAGGGAGGGATCGAATTACGAGGATTTTACCTTGCATTTCTGCAAGAGGTTGTTCCCAGGTTTGAACGTTACCTTCTGGTCACATAAAAATAATTTTCTGTAGTTTAAAAGAGTAAAAAATATTTTTGAATTTTGTAGTCTTAAACTAAAAAAATATATTGAATGTATAAAATATTTTTTAATCTTGTAATTTTAATCATGGCATGCAAAAATTAAAACTAAAGAGTTATTAAAAGAAAAAGTACATTTAGTTTGAAACAGATTTAAAATAAAAAATAAGACGAATAAATTAAAATAACGGAATAGATATATCTATGTTTTTTTTTTTTTAAATATCAAACGGAAGGACCAACATGAAGTTAAAAAATTTTAAACTTTCGTTGTGAATCTGAATTCTGAAGATTTATTTATATCATTTATCCATTCCCTTAAAAAATTTCCACTTGAAGTTTTTCTCTTTGGCAAAACGTCATATGGGAGTTAAAGAAGGAACTAGAACATGCACATAGAACTTGAAATATATTTTTTCTTTATGTTTACACTAAATATATGAATATTACGTAAACTGTTTTCAATAAAAATATTGTTATAATTAATTAATATATATTTTCACCTCAATTGATGGTCATTTTCTTGAAATGTAAGGGGAGACATTTTACTTAATACGATAATACGATAAGAGACATAAGATTTGAGATATGGTGCACGGAAATCCTATAAATCTTTAATTTTTTTGATTTAATAAATTTGTAAAAGAAAAAAAATAGCATAAAAACACAAATTATAGAAAATGCATTACAATTTAAAAAAATAAAATAAAAAAATTGGTACTGATTCCTTGTTTAATAGACAACCATAAAATTAAAAGGAGTGGCATTTCCATTTTTGTTTGTGGGAGTACTAGATTCCATCTAGAATAATTAAAGCTATAATCTATACAATGTGCATTTCAATATTAAAATTCGGACAATTCAACCCTTAATTAATTAATTAATTAATTCAGAATGCTGTATATCCTATGCTTTAAATATAGAATTTCCTATTATGAGATTCCTAAAGCAAGTCTAAGAACAAAGAAGTTTCGAATGAGCTTCCAATTAATATTAAATTGACCAAAAAATACAATTCAACTTTGAGCTAAATGCGACTACTAAATCTTAATAAATATGAAGGTGATAGGAATTAATTATTTATACCTAATTAATCACATAAATATATTAGTTGGTGGTTTAGGGGTCCCTTCATGTGTTACACCTAGGGGTGGGCATAAATACCAAAAACCCAAAAAAATCAAAAAATCGAACTGAAATTTAATTTTGGTTTCGGTTTTTTAATTTTTTGGATTGATTTCGATTTTTAATTTTTAAATTTTGATTAAACGGTTCGGTTTTCGGTTTTCTTAAAAAAAAATCCGGTTAAACCGAAATTATATAAATAATGTTATAATATATATATATATATTATTATTAATTTATTATATATATAAAATAATATATATCATCCATATATTATATTAATTATATATACATTTTAGTAACCCTAATTCCAACTCCAAGGTGCCTAAATCCCTAAACAGTAAACATATTACCATTCACACTCGAGTCTCAACACTCACGAACAGTAAACAGTAAATCCAAGGCGCCATTTTTGATTTACACCACCGGCGATTCGGCGAAATAGACGAAAGACCGGCGATCTACTCCCTTTCTTTACAACGACATTGTGACCGACGACCCGCAACCGCAACCCGCGACCCACGAATTTGGTGTTTCATGTTTGTTTCTAAAGAGGAGCATTCAGGTGAGTTTATGGCATTTTCTGCTTAACATGGTAGTTTATTGCATTTTCTTTATTTTACATTTGGAATGGAAACGAGTACTGCATCACCCAAGAAACTCTGTATGTTAGTCCCAACGATGACATTGCTTGTTACCATAAAGAACTTGATGACATTATTTCATTTCATTGAGTTACTTATAGTTATTTATATTTGGGAATGAAAAAGAGATTTGAAAAAAATCATTTTTCTTAAAAAAACCATCAATTTTAAATGTTCAGTTATGAAAAAGCGAGGCTCTCTACTTTAATATTTCAAACCGAAATAAAAATTTGAAATAACCGAATCGAATTTGTAGAAACCGAACCAAACTAATTTTATTTCAGTTTGGTTATGGTTCATTTTTGTCAATCCGAAACCGATATTAAACAATCAGACCGAATTGATCGAACGTCCACCCCTAGTTACACCCACAAGGTTGTGGACTATTTTAGTAGAAGTACAAATTAAACTTTCCTTATTAAGTAAATTTAGGGCATCTCGGTACGGTGGATTAAAGCTTTCGCTGTGGATGAAATTTGGGAAAGAGCTCTGGACTACAGGGACGAATCTATTAAGGCCCGTCGGGGTGGCACGCTACCCGCAAACTTCGACGAAAACTCTATATATATAACTGTATATATATACAGATATAGTTAAAAATTAAGTTTGTCACTCACAATAACAAGACATTGTCTAGTGCGGGTGGCAAAGAGCTGGTTTTGTAGCTCCAAGGTCTTGTGTTCGAAATGTAGCATTTGTTTTTTAAAACCATTTTTGTTAATAATTTTTCATTAAAAAAGTAAGGCACCAGCTGACTTTGTTAATAATTGCAACGCGTACTTGATACAAAGAAAAGCCAAATTTCTATTTCCAAAAAAAAAATAAAAATACTATTTCCAAATTCCAAATCAAAACATCGACTGGGACTCTTGTTCTTGAGATTTCCTGCTGCTGCTACAGTGCCTCTGTTTGCTCTCCGTAAGTTATATTGAAAAATTATTTTGTTTCACTTTCTTGAGCCTAGAAACCCAAATTTGGAATTATCTATATATCTTGATAACTTGATTTAGGAGAAAGTGTTCTAGTTTTGTGATTGAGAATTTGAGATGGAGAATTTTTTCAAGAAGGTTAATTATTCACAATCAAGTTCTAGTAATGTCAATGTCAATCGTTCTTGTCTTATAACTGACCTCGATTTGGGTTCACTTAAAGTCGATCCGGAAGAAAGAAGACCTATTTCTGATTATGATCCTCGAATACGAGATGAAGTGAGGAAATATTATATTGAAAAAGAGCATGAAGTGAGGAAATATTATATTGAAAAAGAGCCTTGTCAACCTGTCTTGAAACATTAGTTGAGACAAATATGATTTGACAAAGGCATTAGTTGAGGCAAATCTTGTAGAGACTTATTCACTTGTTTATTTGCTTGTGAAGTTGACTTTGATTTTACCTGTCGCTACGGCAATTGTTGAAAGAGCATTCTCTTCCATGAAGCACATAAAAAATGAAGTGCGAAATAGTATTGGTGATTAATATTTAAATGATTGTTTAGTATGTTACATGCATGATGTATTTAAAAATGTAAGTAATGATGTCATCGTTGATCGTTTTCAGAATATGAAAACTCGTTGTGGGCAATTGTAATGAATTATGGATATTATGATATTAGTAATATTATTAAAAGTTTAAATTTGATTATTTTATTATTGTTCTTTTATTATTGATTGATTTGTTAAATTATCCTATAAACCGAAA
The DNA here is from genome assembly GCF_002878395.1 of Capsicum annuum. NCBI lineage: Eukaryota > Viridiplantae > Streptophyta > Magnoliopsida > Solanales > Solanaceae > Capsicum > Capsicum annuum. Next base: position 15,021,235 of record NC_061113.1, on the reverse strand, counting down.
AGATGAATAATCCGATTGAATTACTTGGCACCCGGTGAATTCGGATCCTGAATCCGCCTCTGCTGGACCACAAAGGTCTCATATATTGTGTATACAGTTTTATCTTGCATTTGATGCCTAATTTATCCTCAATTATATATATATAGATACATTTGATCCATAAATTTTTCGAATCCCTGAGCACAAGCCTGGAGGTTGTCTTAGTGGTTTAGGGGGTTACGTTTGAAAATTGTGAATTCTTTACTGATCTTGGCCACTAATTTTTTTGAGCTATGATTATTTCTAGAGATTGTTCAAGAGTCTAATAATGAAAAATTCTATATATCATAAAGTGGAAAAAGTAATTATATTATAAGATTAATAAAAAAGATACTTGGATTTTCTTAAAAAAAAAAAAAGAGATTTTGTAACATTAAAAGTAAGATAAATTACTTATTACACCAACGTAAAAGTATCTTTCTACACCAGTTCACAGATTGGACCATTCAATCAATTAACCTTTTTTGTCTCTTTGTTATAAATTTGGATACGTGACAATATTTTCGAAGAAAACTATGTAACATATTATTATCTTGATAATAAATGAAAGAAAGAGAAAGACAATTAAGTATTAAAATATAATTTTTTTTTTCTAAAACAAGCGGTTTAGAGAAATCCTGAAATGTTACGAAAGTAGCTTCTATTGTCTCTTTGCAAGGTTGAGGGACTAAACAATCAATAAGTTAGGGCCAAACTGTCACTCAATTTGACCAAAAAATAGAAGAAATTAACTTCCTTAATAATGTAGAAATACGTAGGGAGCCTTTTAGTAGCAGGGCTATTATACAGAATGAGTCTATTATACACGCTCAATTTGTGAAAATAGCACAAATGTAATTTAAAATTGGGTATAATAGACTCTTGTGGTTTGACTTTTTTACGAACCCCGGTCCGACTTCATTTTTTAATAATGTGGAAATATATATCTTGCAATTGAAGTTTTTATATACTCCTCCTTTAGTGTTTTTAACGCTACTAGTTTAATCGCACGTGCCTCGCACGTATAACGTTTGATTATTTGAAATTAAATGATTTTATCTATTACGGAGATTTATAATAAAATGTAAAAATTCTAATCACTTTTCAAAAATCTTTCATACTTTAATATAATAATGTAAACATAAACATATATACATATACGTTTTCTAATTCCAAGTGGTTGATGAATCATCACTTTTGTATTTGCGTACCTCTCTCCCTTGTTGCCACAGGCTAAGAGAGACGTATAAATTTGAACCATATTTATGTTACGATTATTTATATATATATATATTTTAAAAAAATTCTTATTTTTAAAGTCAAATATTTATAAATTTATTGACTACATTCCATTACGTACTTAAAACATTTAAAAATCTAGAACTTTTTAATTTTTTCTTCTTCTAATAGTTTTATATTTATTTTTAAATTTTTCAAATCTTCTTAAAATCAAATTTAGTTGATTTAGAATTCTTAAACTAATAGAAAAAAAATTAGTTGTTATTAATTTTGATGACTTCTAATAAGAAAATGTTTTATCACAAATATATTTAATTAATTTACAACTCTTACATTAGTAAAAGATATATAAATTCTGATGTCTTCTAATAAGAAAAAGTTTTTACCATAAATATATTTAATTAATTTTTTACTCTTAAATATTAGGAAGAAATAGCGAAAAAGACGATTTTGTCTAAAGTAAGGACTTTTAATGAAGGGCAGAATTTCAATTCACTTTTCTAAGTTTCCTCACACTTTTAATATATTATAGATTATAGATATAAATTATAGATTATAGATTATAGATTATAGATTATATATATAAATATAGGTTTGACGGCCTGATGTATATTTTGGTAGTAGAATGCTTATTTTGTAACTATATTTATTTGTTGTATAGTTTACCTAAAATTAGTGTTTTACTATAAACACACTACGGAGCTAGAAATTTTAAAAAGAGTGGTTAATAAAATAGAAGCTCCTTTGAAAATATTAAAAAGGTAAAATCAGATTGCAGCCGCTGGAGATCAAACTTGTGTGTAGACTCGCCTTTGTCTTTAATTGAATACCTTCCACCGCTAAACTATATTCCCTCAAATATTTTAAGGTTGTTCAAACCTTTATATTTAACCAAATAGAATAGCATTTTTTTATATACATCGTATAATTTTTCGGCGAAAGTTGTTCACCTGACCACTCTTGGTACAAGGTGGCTCCACCCCTGTATAAACAAACAGAATTACTACATATATTACTCATAATCTTGAAAGTGGATTCATAATTTAAATTCTTTAATTTAGTCTTTAAAGCTTTTTATATTTAAATTAATTGTATTTTGAAAATTGTATACTCTACATTGAGAATATTGAATTTAGATATACATGGCTAGAGGGTTTTAATGCTAAGAAAAACGAATAGAATTATCCATGAGCTGAAACTACTAAAAGATGGGTCAAAACCGACGGACAAGGTCGATACTATATGAACGTATCGATCCCAAATCGAAAAATTATACATTATCGGTTTGGCCTGAGTCAGTTTCACAAAATCGATGAATCGGACAAGGTCAGAGAAAATCAAGGGACATCTAGCCCTGTCCATCGGATTCAATAAATTAAAAATTGACATAGAAACTTTAAAAAAATCGAAGGACTGGTTCGATTTGTTTTAACGAAATATACTTTAAAAAATGTAGTTACTTAGAATCAAAACTACTTTCTTTCCATGATATTGGACAATTCTATCACATAACCGTGCATGATCTTACCTTCAGATGATAGACTTAAAACTATGTATACACACCTTCTCCAAATTTTACTTGTGAGCCTTTACTAGATACAATGTTTTTATTGTTATAACATTGACTTAAAATCAATATAGAAATTCATATACTGCCTTAGCAATACTAAGCATCCTATTACACTATTGGTCAAATTAATCCTAAAAAGTGGAAACATATATATTTTGTAGACAAAAAAAGAGCCATATAGAATAATGCCAAGAGTAACATCACTAAAGAGAAAACAATATAGAGAAAAAAATAGAGAATTAGTTTCCAAGAAATTGCCTAAAAGATTAGTAGTAGCCAAGTGGGAAGTCACTCTTGATGTACAAGTCAATATCAATGTGCACAGTATCCTTTCTTTTAGGAGGACTTTCAAACCTCAACAATACTATCCAAGTTTCTATGACTTTTTTGTCACATTTCAAGGGGGTATGTATTTGGACATTTTAATTTCCATATCCTTTTCATATTTTTTGTTTTTATTTTAAAATTGACAATTGCTCATTTTGTTAAAGAGTGAATGAACCCTATTATAGTCTCTCGTAGAAAAAGAAAATACATTGTATGCTTATTCAAGATTTAAACATGACGTGTTCAATTCAGTGGCATAATCAGAAATTTAATTATGTGTGTGTAACATTAAATATGCACTCAAAATAGATGAAACTTAACCTTTGTACACCACATAATTTTTCTGCAAAGAGTGTGCATCAGACCACCCGCTTAAGACGGCTTCGTTCATGGTTCGACTTGTAAGATTCTAAGCACTGAACTCAATGTTATTTCAAAAGTATAAGTTCAGATTTAATATTTTTAAAATTTAATTGATTACACATACACACATATTCCATTTTTAAAATATTGTGTTCTCGAATGAACTCGTTGCCTTGCATCCACTAGAAATAGAGGTAGCATGAACAATACAATTGAATTTTGCATAACCGAATAATGTTGGTTCAAACCCTACATATCTATATATAGAAAACCACGAAATACGTATCTATAATAAACTTCTAACCAATAAAATTTAAATCTAGAATAATCCATAAATTTCAAATTTCAAATTCACCTCTAACCACCGTGCATGCCTATATAATAAAATATTCCATATGGAATAATTGGAAGGAAAAGTGTGCTCTATTTTATGGCTATTTCCATAAAATGTCATTTTCCATAGCTTGACATGTTAGTGAATAACTAACGTGAATTTGGCATATTTTTAGACTTAAAGAAAATTTAGAAGTTCACATGAATCCCATATATAAAGGGCGCAAATGCTGACCAAAAATTAAAAAGTGTAACAAATCAAATTAAGATAAAACACGCAACTAAAATTTGATGATTCACTCCATAGAAATTTATGACTCTTTTTTATGGAAAAAATAACAGTGTCCAACTTTTTAACATCAAATAATTCAGTGAACTTATATTAGGTAAGAGAAAAGGTGTTTGACTTCTTTTCCACACTTGCTTATTTTTCTTTTGCAAAAAAAAAAAGAAAAAATCGAGATGCAAATGAAATTCACATTATTTCAGTAAACGATGAGGAGTTTAACCTACAAAGTTATTTAAAATAGTAGCATGTATTAGTAAATAAATCAACTGAATATTCATGATCTAAAGGATAACGACTATGAATTTTTTTAGGAATCTTAAACTAATAGTTGATTGGATTTTCTTTTTATTTTTTTCTAGGAGAGAATTCTAAAAAACACATTTAAAGTATTCTGATTTTTTGTGTGCTTTTTATATTAACTATTAAGTGTGTGAGTTTCATGCGTACATTATCACCAACTATTTAGAAAAATGCATCCAAAAACTATTGATTGATTGAGTAATACTTGAACTTTCAGTCGAAAAGTTAACAATTGATAGTTTATGCGTATTTTTGTTAAATAGTAACTGATGATAGTTAACCACCAGAGTTGGCATAGTGGTTCAGCGCTATCTCCCTTAAGCAAGAGGTCGGGGGTTCGATCCCCGCCTCTAGCGAATGGAGCAAACTCTGTGGTTAGTTTCCTACCGCAAAATACGCTGACCGAGGAACCGAGTATTAGTCTCACGGCTGCCGGCTTTGGGGATACCTTAGGCAACCAAAAAAAAAAAAATTGATGATAGTTCAGTTGAAAAATTCATGCATCCGTTCATGAAACTCAAAAAATCAAAATACTCTAGGCTTTTTTTTCTAAGCATTCACTATTTTTGTAGTCATATACATAGATTATATTTTGATTATGCATATAAGATATACATAGGCATCTTTTTTTTTTTAGTTTAAATGATGGTTGACACGACAGACAATTGTATTCTAGATTTAGAAAAGATTTTTAACTATTCCTGTCAATTAAGTACATTTATTTTTCTTAATATGATAATTGGGCTGTCACTATCGAAGAGTATTATTAACGAACATCAACTCCTAAATTTGGAAGGTGAAATTTTAATAAAATTTTGCAGAGAGTAAAATAATAATAAAGAGAGAAAAAGGGTTGTTATATGATGATTAATATGGAATTGATTATTATAAAGTTATTATGTTATGAAAGAATTATTAACTCTAAATATTGACTTCTGGGCTAAGCTAAGAGAATGCAAGAGGATGAGGATTCATCTGAATTATTTTTTTCCTCAAAAATTATACTGTATATTTTCTAGATGTTAATATATTCATCTTCTTTGTGTGTGCATTTCTTAAATTGTTAAATTTTTTAGTAAAAATCCTTTTCTACCATTGTTTAGCATAATTTATTAATGGCAATAGTATCTTTTAATGTCTTCACTCAAATAATATTGCATGAATTTTTTATAGCAATTATTTTTTCTTACACGAATAATTAAATATTAATTATATCATTTTATGTAAAAAAAAAATTATAATTATACTAAAATTCAATTTTGATCACTATTTAATTTTTTTTTTCTCGTATTAGTACTTCCTTGTTTCAAATTATACCCCACAAATATATCTATCAAACTGCCTCAAAAATAATTCTTGCAGCGAACAGAAAATGTGACTATTCTAGAAGCAAGAGAGATAAAACTTTATCCAAAATAATGGTCAACATATTCCAAGGCAAATGAAATCCCCTTTTTCCCTAAAATATAATTTCTGTATAAACCATGTAAGTATTGAACAACTATTACTGCATTGACTCACAAAAATTTACCCATTTCATAAACCTAATAAACTACCTTTATTAGAAAGAAATTAAAAAATTAAACAAAAAAAGAATAAATAATAAAAGGTAGACAATTCTTGAATATTCTACTTAGAAAACTTACACGATTGAAATTTCTTTTGCAGCAAAATTCAACCAATTCATTCCTGGAAAAATTTATAAAAATGAGTCAATATATAGTTTTTTAATTTGGAACGTGCGTTATATTTTTTCTCAAGGCACGTACCTTATATGATTTTTAGTCAAAAAAAATTTAATAACTTATTATCTACATGTTGAATATTTTGATGGTGTCAACGGTTGTGGTGAGATGATTGCGATTCCAAAAGTATCGAATTCGAATCCTAGAAATGAAAAAGATTTTATTGAAAGTATCACCCTAAAAAATAGCGTCCCGCATACACGAATTCGAAATTAGTCGAATCTCAATGTTAAACCAAAAAAGGTTTTTTTTTAGCCTAATTAAATCTTAATTAGTCTTCTTTACTTTTTAAAGAGCCTATATAGTCTAAATAAATAGAGTAACAGTCAAAAACTTTATTTTATACCGTTTTCAATATAATAAATTCAACTATCCTTAGAAAACAAGTGTGTAAATTCAAGTCAGTTGGGAAAAAAGAGTTTTTCCCCTCTGTTCCTAGTCAATTTTGAAATCAGAATTTAAATTTTTTAAAATTTTAAATATAGACCGTTTGAGTTTTTTTTCATCTATCGAAGGCAATAAACGTGTCTTAACAATATACAATTATACATATTTAATAAATTTCATAATATACAATGTCAGACTCAGGATTTAGGGATCGTGGTCGGGAGGTTCGAACACATATTTTGACGTTTGAAGTTTTAAGGTTCTGCTTGGAAACTAGAGCACTAATTATACCAATTTTTAAATATTTTTATACTATCTTAAATTTAACGGATGCTGGAGCATAAAAAAAAGTCATAAATCGCCCCTAATAATATAAATATATATTCGGACGAAGCTACTCATTTCAAGAATTCATAATTTTGTTAATTTCATTCCCTATCCTTTGTCTAGTAATTACATCGAATTAAAATTGTTAACCTATAGAGTTCGCTTCGTGTGCTTCATGTTCATTGTTTTTGTTTTCCGGGTTGATATGAGAATCGCAGTCGTTAGTGTGCGAACGTGTATAACTAAATCATATTTTAATATAATAACTCTTAAATTGCTCTGAAGAAGTAAACTATATTAGATAAGTTAAAATTTCTTTTGACGAGCTTGATCAGAAAATACGATGAAGAGTTTTGACAGTACCTGACCAATTCGATCACGCTTACGAGTATGTTACTTAATAGATTTCATAACATAGGTCACGCTTACGAGTATGTTACTTAATAGATTTCATAACATATACTGTCATATATTTATTGGTTTATTTACATTGTTTTGGTCACCCATTTAAAAAAAATAAATTAAAATGAAAATAAGTGAAGGCAAGAAAATGTCCAGGTTGCTGACGTCATTAATTGGATTCTATTTGACTTGGCCGCCTAGATTGATTTGACCCACGTGTGGTATTGGCCTATTGGCTCAATTTGCCATTAAAATAATCAACAATAAAAAATATTTTAATATTCTCAAAACATCCTCCTTGGTCACTCTTCTTTTTTCATTTTCCCCTTTTTACCCTTTCTTTCTCTTTCCCTACCTATTTTACCCCTAATTTCCTATTTATCCGACGTTTCAATCTGTTTGACCTACTTTCTTTTTCAGTTTATTCAAAACAGTGATCATTTCTATTTTTAGCAGCTCTTTAGAACTCTCTTCGTCCCATTTTATGTGTCATCATTAGACCGGGAACGGAGTTTAAGAAAAAAGGAAAGACTTGGTAAAATTTACCAAATTATCTTTTATAAAAAAAATGTGTCAATATCTTTTTTTTAATTAAGTGGGACCAATAAGGGTAAAAGAATAATTGTGTCTTTAAAAAGTTGCCTAATAAGGAAAGGCGACACTTATTTTGAGACGAACTAAAAAGAAAATGATGACACATAATTTGGAATGAAGGGAGTATCAATTTTTCACATAACATGCTTCAAACCATATAGAAATTTATGACTTTTTTTATGGGATAAATAACAGTGTCCAACTTTTTAACATCAAATAATTCAGTGAGCTTACATTAGGTAAAAGAAAAGGTATAGTTTACTTCTTTTCCACACTTTGCTTATTTTTCTATTGCAAAAAATAAAAATAAAACAAATTGAGATGAAAATGAAATTCAATTTATTTGAGTAAACGATGTGGAGTTTAACCTACCAAGTTATTTAAAATAGTAGTATGTATTAGTAAATAAATCAACTCAATATCCATGATCTAAAGGATAACGACTATGAATTTTTTTTTAGGAATCTTAAACTAATAGCTGATTGGATTTTCTTTTTATTTTTTTCTAGGAGCAAATTCTGAAAAACACATTTAAAGTATTCTGATTTTTTGTGCTTTTTATATTAACTATTTGGTGTGTGAATTTCATGTTTATATTATCACCAACTATTTAAAAAAATGCATTCAAACTATTGATTGATTGAGTTTCATAATTGAACTTTCAATCGAAAAAGTTAACAATTGATAGTTTATGCGTATTTTTGTTAAATAGTAACTGATGATAGTTCAATTGAAAAATTTATACACTTGTTCAGGAATGAACCTCGAAAAGTCAAAATTCTCTAGGTTTTTTTTCTTCTAAGCATTCACTCTTTTTCTAGTCATTTCTATTTTTAGTAGCTCTTTAATGTCAATTTTTCACATAACATGCTTAAAACCACAAAAATAGACTAATCAACAACGATGCACACACATGTGAAAAGGCCTAACCTGCTTGACTAAGTACGGGTATATCTCCGACTCATTGATGGTATATTTGAGATATCTTAAATTTCAGACTATAAGATTCAAAATTTTCTTAACTTCGTTAAATTTTCTGGTCAATCAAAATAAGTCAAAGGAATTAAAACGAAGGGATTATTTATTTAATTTTTGCTTCCACCTACAAATTAAATTAATTAATTTTTTCATAGCCTTTGGATTTTCCTAGTAGACCCCACATAAATTTTGGGTATATATACAAGCCACAAGGCCAGCCAACCCCAAAGTTAAAATTCTCCTAGTATTGGACCAAACATTACTTGGAAAAACAGAGCAAAAACAGAGCATTTTATCCCTCCAAAAAAAATGGACTCAACTCCTTCTTCTTGCTCTTCTCATTTCTTTTACCCTATGAATTCTGATTTATATTCTTCTGATTCTTCTCTTCCATTTAACGTTGACGACTCCGAAGAGATGCTACTTTATGGTGTTCTTCAAGAGACAACTTCAGAAACAGTTACCTCGTACCACGTTGTTAAGGAAGAGGAAGTTAACTCCGAATCCGAGGTTGTCAGCCAAGTCGAATCGAAACCCGGTAAGAAGAAGTCGTACCGAGGTGTTAGGAGGCGGCCGTGGGGGAAATTCGCGGCAGAGATAAGAGATTCAACGAGAAATGGTGTAAGAGTCTGGCTAGGGACATTTGATAGCGCGGAGGCAGCTGCTTTAGCTTATGATCAAGCCGCTTTTTCAATGAGGGGTACATCAGCCATACTGAATTTCCCAGTGGAGACAGTTAGAGAGTCACTACGTGACATGAAATGCCACATGGACCAAGACTGTTCTCCAGTTGTGGCGCTTAAAAAGCGCCACTCAATGAGAAAAAGGAACACTACTAGTAGTTCCAAGAAGTGCAATAGTAATAATAATAATAAAGTAATGAGGGAAGTTAAAATGGAGAATGTAAATAATGTAGTGGTGTTTGAAGACTTGGGGCCTGATTATTTGGAACAACTTTTGAGTACTAGTAGTTCAAGCGATCAAAGTAGTTGTGATTGCGATGCTACTCCTACTTATTTTAGTCCATGGTAAATCAAGATTTATCCATGTTTATTTATTATTTTATTTTTGTTTCTTTTTTTTCTTTAGGAGTGGGGAATTCCATCTCTTTGTTGTAAAAATTTTGGTCATGGCTGTATTCAAGTTTTATGTGATTTTGCTAGTCGACTATAGACTCATTTTCACGTTTTCGAATTTTTCTTGGGGTTATGATTTTGCAATAGAATATTGCGAAAGAGATAATAAAATTTTCTTATTTTCGTAACCTACAAAAGATGATAAATGAATTTGAGTCACTTTTAAACAACACAATCCCATTTGCATTACACTTGTAGTTTTATTATACACTTCGAAAAGAGTTCTTTTAATGTGCATGCGCATAAAATTTATCTGTCACGAGCCAGTTAAGCGAATTAATGAAAAAGAATATATATATATATATTAAAAGATGTAATAATAGACTTGTATAAAACGTGTTAAATTTTGGATAGTGAAAATAAATTGAGCTTCTTGTGTATAGCATTTTTCAACATCTACATTCCTCTAAAACATGTAAATCCAAAGAAACAAACCTAAATTGATAAGACATTTTTGAACTATTCCCACATAAAGAATTTGACTTTTAATTTTCACATATAAAGTTAGAATTACAAACAAAGAAATGTGCAATATGCATAGGTTGACAAATAAAATTAGCAAGTTGGCATAATTTTAAAAAAGAAAATACAATATGCTAGATTTATAGAGCCTTCTTGGAAGTTCCCTAAATCTTTTCCACATAAAATGGTTACTATTTTGGTCCATTATCAAACACAAAATAAAATTAGAAAATTAGAAGAAAAGAAAAAAGAAGATTCTTTTGGTCCTTGATGTTAGGTAGAGCTAAAAGCTATAGAAGCTATCATATCCTATAATTTTATTAAAAAGTATAGGTGATCCAAATGCATCGTACATAATTTACTTGGAATCTTTTATGAAATATTTTATTCTTAACATTATCTAGAGGTCAAATACCACTTAGGTAGAAAAGTGTATAATCCAATCTAAGCACATAGATCATCATTGTATTGCTTATCTCATATAGTATTATTTTAAATTAAAGAATTAACTGGAGAACAATTTTTTTATTTGGAGCAATGACTCCCTCATTCATGAATTTAACTTTTTCAGATAAACACAAACATATTATCTTATGTTTGTTCATTGGTTAAAACCTACTTTACGTTTGGTAGGTTTATTTTCTTTTAAGTGAGTGTTATAATTTTTGTGTTAATTCAATTAATATAGAATGGATCGATTAAACATTTCATTAGAAAGTCTTGTTTGGATTTTTTGTATGACATTTATTTTCGTTTAGATTTTAGAATAATAATCAATAGTGGTTGGTGTAACTTGTAAAGTCACTACTTCACCTACTTCATTGTTCCTTATTAAATGACATGTTCTTTTTTGAACCCTCAATTCAGCCAATTGCACATGAAAATTCTTCGTGTTAGCAATGCAAGAGGAATATGTGTATTTGAAAAAAACTCTAAAATCTTTGAATTTTGTTCCTATCACACAATAAAAATAAAAAGAAAAAGAATCAAATGCTTGTATCATGTGTTTGAATAATCAAACATGAATTATTTTGTGTAATGAAATTATATTGTATACGAATTCAGTCATATATTATGATTAATAAAATTTGGTAATTATATGTTTTACTTTGTGTAATACTTTTTGCTGAAAGACAGATATAGCTAGAGGAAAGATAATAAAGGAAAGAAGGGTTAATAAGACTAAAATGAATGACATCAAAAAATATTAGGTAACGTTTTTTATCGGTATAATATATATAAACGACAATAATATATATTTGATTAAATAATCAAAGTATGTACAAACTATTTTGAACGCTATAATTAATTTTATAACATTTTCTCTTTTTCTCCTTTTAATATAGATACTATATGGATTTTCTCTCCTTTTTTAGCAACCATTAGAGAAGCTATTCTCCGAGTGTGTACTTAGTAAATCGATTTCTATCAGCAAATCACACAAGAGATGCATAAGTAAATTCAATATGACGAGTTCAAAAAAAACTAATTTCGTTCTTCTTTATGAGATATCACTTATTACATCAATTTTTTATTCTTACGGGTTATCATGCAGGGGTGGAGCTATCCTTTGGCGAGGGAGTTCGGATGGATGATTATACTATTTGTATATAGTTAAATTATTTTTTATGTATATATAATAGATGTCTCTTCGATTTGTTCGTATGTTATTTTTGAACCCCTTTAGTAAAAATTTTGCCTCTATCACTATTATCGTACATATAGTTTCTTCTAGAAAAATCTTGGAAGAATAGTACTCCACGTAGGGTTGGGAGTTGCAACTTGCAAAGTTGATAATATCATCAAAAAGACTTTATTAAATTTATCACGTGATTATAAACAGTGCCTAATTAAAGTCCAAAGAACAAAAAAGGAGGAAAAAAAACAAAGAAATCATATTCTTGGTTCAAATTCAATTCAAATTCAAAGTTCTCATTCTGTCACTATCCTTACTGTTAGTTTATTTATAAAAAAAACTGAAAAAAAAGCAACACACATAGAGTACTACTATTTCTTATAGACGTTATTAATTAATTAGCATATTAAAATAATCTTATTAGCAAAAGGGATTAACTGAACTTGGCCACATTTTTTGGGACACCAAAGAACTTTCTACTAAGGATATATTAGTAACTATAAGTATAATTGTTGTAGACTAATTAATATTTTCCCCTTATCATTTGAAGCATGCGTTATCATATTGTATAACTATATTTAGTGTGACAACATGACATTGAAATATATCAAATATTTACTAATATTTTGAGAGGTGAAGTGCAGAATACGCAGTGAGTTACCGAGATGATCTTTTAATGTGAATTTATTATATTAACATAAATTTTTACTCTTACAAAGTAACTTCAAAGATTTCAACTAATTATGTATCTTCATTGGAGCTAATTATGTCACTTGACAGACCCAAAATCGGAAAAAAATATCGAAAGCTAATTATGTATCCTTACAAAGAAAAAACATATCTTCGTTGGATGTATTATGTATCTCGACAGGCCTAAAATCAGAAAAGTGTATCGAGAGCTAATTTATGTATCCTTACAACGGAAAAAATATATCTTCGTTGGATATATCGGGAGCTAATTATGTATCTCGACAGACTCAAAATCGAGATTTTCAGTAATTATGCAATGTATTGGAATTTTCTGTAATTGAACTCCAAACTATCGAAATTTATGTTGTTTTGCCTTGCATTATTTGTTGGTGGACTATTTTCAATAAGTCTAAACTATGGTTATCCAAAATTAATCACAAAAGTTAAGAGTTAAGAAATTTAATTTCACTTCTTCAAATTGATTCAATAGTGATAGCTAGATGTCACTTTTCTAATACGAAGCCCAAATCTTTTAAAAAAACAACTGTAATTTAATTACGATATGACTCCAAATATGATAACAAATCGAGTTTGTCAACTAATAATCGACGGATGGATGGATTGAAGAAGATAAATAAGGAAAGTGACTTAGCTTTATATATATATATAATAAGTGTCAATAAGTAGGCACGTCTTCGACATGCTTGCTTGTGTTGCTTGCTTCAGCTGCTTCAAACGTAATTTATATTACCCCTAATTATTACTATATATAATAAGTGTCAATAAGCAGGCACGTCGTGCTGCTTGCTTCAGCTGTTTCAACCGTAATTTTACTATATTACCCTAATTAATTACTATAAGTTATTTAAGTATTAAAAAAATTATGATATTAAATAAAAATATAAAATAATTGACATGCCTACTTGTGTTGCTTGCTTCAGCTGCTTCAATCGTAATTTTACTATATTACCCCAAATTAATTACTATAAGTTATTTAAGTATTAAAAAAATTATAATATTTAATAAAAAATATAAAATTGACAAAGAATACTAAATTAACTTTTGATTTTTTAAATTAACTTGATGTGTTATATGATGCCTATTTATGCTTTTTTCACAAGTATATTTTATAATAATTTTATTATATTACTTCTAATTAGTTCTTATAAGTCATTTAAGACATGAGTTATTCGCTGTTTCAATCGTGATTTTATTATATCATCCTTAATTAATTATTATGATCGCATTAGAAAATTAATAATATTTCATAAAATAGACACAAAATGATAAGTCAACATAAAACATTTGATTGACTATCGAAATTATATTACTTCCACATAAGTTAACTTTTGAAATTATATCAGTATCACTTAAGTTGAAATAGAAGAAATAGTATTATAAATCACAATAATTAAAATTATTTTAATAATTAATTATCTAAATTATATTTGTGTCACATTAATTGGGATTAAAAAAATAACATATATTGGGCCCCTACTAGCACGGGCCTTCAATGTCTCGCATATATTAAAAGTGTGAAGCCTTAAAAAAGTGATTTGAACTTTTACCCTTCATTAAAATACTCTGCAACAAATAAAATCATCTTTTTATCCCTTTTTTAATTATAAATTAATTATTTTCATAATATGTAGAACTAAAAAGTTCTAAAATATATGGTAAGTGAACTTATATGGGAAGAGTTATTAGGAGAATTAATAATTAAAGAGTCCTAACTTTTATGGTAATTTGAAATCAATTAAAACTTTATTTAGTCCTTTGATTTTGGACATTGCACGATTCAATTTCTTTTAGACGTAATATTTTTTTTATTATTGGGATATATACGAATTTTTTTGCCTTATATTAAAAGTGACTTTTTAAGTCATTAGATTATTATTGAAAATAAATCATTATGAAGAAAGAGTAAAACAAAAGGGGAAACTAAGAACAAAGACATAAAAGAAGATTTTTTTCTTTTCACTATGGCATAAATTTCAAAAGATTTTACCTTATATTTAATAAAACTTTTACCTTATATTTGATGAAAATTTGTCTGAAATCAAATCTCTTAAATTTGAATTCGTAAGAGGAACTAAAATAAAAAAGACGACACAAAACCAAAAGTACTTTTATAAAAGCACTTCTAAAATAAAACTTTTCAAAGTAAGTTAATTTTAGAAGTTTGGCCACAGGCTAAAAAGGCTGGGTACTTTTTTCTATTTGTTATGAAACATAAAGCAAAGAAGAAGAAGAATATAGAGAAAAGAGAGGAGACTTCTTTATTTCTCATGGGGATTCTTAATGGAGTGAATTACCATGAAGGAAAACCCCTTTATTTATAGATAAAGACTAACCTTGGGGTTTCTAAATTTTTCATAAATAAACATTCACTATATATGGTAAAGTAGGCATTCACTATGTATGGTAATATATTTATAACATTCCCACTTGATAGATAATGCGCCTTGTTAAAACTTTACTAGAAAAAACCAGTGGAAAAAAAATTTAGTGAAGGAAAAAAGTACACATCTCTAACTATACGCATATCGGCTGCCTTATTAAAAACCTTACAAGAAAAACCCAGTGGGATAAAACCTGGTAAGGGAAAAAGAGTACAACGCGTATTAACTCCCCCTAATGAGAACATCCTTGAGCCTTTGCATCCCAATCTTGTGCACAATCTTCTTGAAAGTTGTAATTGAAGGAGACTTGGTGAATAAATCAGCCACATTATTACTTGAACGAATCTGTTGCATGTTAATATCACCATTCTTTTGGAGCTTATGTATGTAGAAAAACTCTGATGAAGTGTGCTTCGTTCTATCTCCTTTTATGAATCCTCCCTTAAGTTGTTCTATGCATGCTGCATTATCTCCGTATAAAATTATTGGTACATTGTCACATTTCACACCACATTTTTCTTGAATGAGATGTATCATGGATCTCAACCGTACTCATTCTCGGCTTGCTTCATGAATAACTATTATCTCAGCATGGTTCGATGAAGTGGCTAAATAGACTGCTTTGTATATCTCCAAGATATGACAGTATCCCCACATGTGAACATATAACTTATTTGAGATCGAGCTTTATACATGTCAGATAAGTACCCAACATCAGCATAACCAATAAGATCGGAACTACAATCTTTAGAAAATAAGATCATGCGTTTGATCCCATTTCGATGTCAAGAGAATTATACCTTGCTAACAAATTAACCAAAAAAGGTTATATCAGGCCTTGTAGTATTTGCAAGATACATTAGTACATCAATTGTACTAAGATATGGTACTTCATAACCAATTCAATTCGGTATATTTTTCATGTAAGCAAATAATCTATTGCTTTGAAAACTCTCCAAGAGTTCCAATGATTTTCAAGTTATAAACTTATGCAATATAAGGATTATAAATAAGTTTCCCAAAAACTTTTATATGCTTTAAACATTTTGAATCCTTACAAAGTTTCATAAAAATTTTGTCAAGTGACAATGTTCAACATATCATGTGCGACATCTTCAAGTGTCTGGACTGCAAATCAAATAAGTTTTACTCTTACCAAGATGCATCCTTTTATGTCACTTGATAATGTTTCTACATCAGCATGCTTAAATAAACGTAGAATTCGAATCCTTGTAATCTTTCACAATATTGTATCAAAGATATTGGTGATATATCATTTCGTATCGGTTTACAATGCAACATATCATTTTGAGATCTCATCACTTCACTATTTTCAGGTACCTGAACCTCTCATAAGGTTTTATGAAGTGTTATGTCGTAGGCATTGCCTTTTTATTATGATAATTTGCTCCTTATTCTTTTCAAAAATTTATTTTATTTTGAACCGATTGATCTACCACGCTTCATGCATGCATAGACTTTGTCCTTTAGGGACAGAAAATAGGTGCACTTGCAGCTTAATATGAGATGCTTTCAGCATTTGACTTGAATTATCTTTTGAATGAGAATCTGATGATAATTCCTAACATATTTCATAGTTGCTTATAACCTCCGCCTTATGTTAGGAAAACTAATATACATCCTCCATATTCTTTGAGGAATTCATCTTTGTGCATCATGGTATATTCATTAATCATATACTGCACATCAAAACTATTAAATGAACAACATGTGTTTCTTGACTCAGGACTAACTTTGAGGTAGAATTAATCATAATTTATTAATTTGATAAATACAAGTACTTTTGTATATACTATATCATATTTCAAACCAACACATGAAGCTTTGTTCTCATTAGTAATAGCTCAGCTATTTATCGAATGCATTCAAAGCTAAACCATCACCATCAAGATGAGTTATACAATCTGAAAGTTAAGTTCTTAACTCAATTTTATTGAGCAAACAACTTTATGAATGTCGAACTGCAGGTTGACAATAAACGTACAGGTGATCATCTTATATCGATACATCTTAATAGATCACATGACTGGCGAACGGGCCCACATTGACCTTTATATTTTTCAAATTTTGAGGGATCAAATCCCAACATTATTTGGTCCAACCAACTTATCATGAAAACAAGCAACATAAACAATTCTTGAAGAATCTTCTAGTTCTTCAATATATGTCTAATACTCAATATGCACATCTTTGAGATGTCACAATCGTTCATATCAATTTACGAACTTTTATTCTAGTAAACTCCAAGTTTATCATGACATGTACTTTTTTCTATAGTAAAATTTAGATTTACTACTTTAGAAGTAGATTTCAAAATAACTTTTCTCAGTTATTCAGCCTTTCGGAGGTGAGTTGTGATACCATTACAATCAAGTGCACGTTTGCTTTAATAAGCTTCACATTCCTCGAAAATAGAATATAATTGTACCTTAAGCCTATCAAATTCTGATAGCTTATAACCTCTTTCATGATATTGCTATTTCAGGAGCAAATCGAGGCATATATATTGTCTAGAGAATTTTTCTCTGACATATCTTATGATCATAATATGCGTGTGAAATATCATCACTTTTGATGATCATTATCTTATTGTCCCTCCACGCGTATATTCGTGCATTCAATCACTTGTCTTCTTTTAGACATATTATACAATGCTGCCATATTCACTTCAAAAATGGGGCATATAAAATAGGACATGTTTCATGAATTTTCGTGAAATACAAATTATTTTGTCTTAGCCATCATAATATTATCAATATGGTGCATTGAGATTCAAACTCAATGTCTTATCCATATAAAGGCGTCTTAGGCATAAATTCTTAGGCATAAATTAATGGGACTTTGAAACCAACATCTTATCATCATGGTGTATTAGAATTTTTAACCCAATGTCTTACCCTCTTACTGAGATGAGACTTAAATTCATCATCATATCTTTTAACAACATTGTTCTTCATGAACAAATTGAAAGCATAAGTGGTTCCAAACCAATTATTTTTCCTTAAATCCAACAATAATTATATTATTAGTAGCAAAAGATGAATAACATAAGGAATTACTAACCTTGAAATTACCTTTAGATTTATAATCTCACCCTGTTTGATAGAGTTTTGTGCTGATAACGTGCTATGAAATATAAAGGAATAAAGAAGAAGAGTAAAGAGAACAAAGAGTAATTCTTTTTTCTCTTGAGGGATGCTTAATGGAGTGAATTACAATGAATAACAAAGAGTTATTGGGGTTTCTAACTTTTCCATAAGTAGACATTCACTATATATGGTAAAGTAGATATTTACTATATATGATAATATATTTATAACACTATTTTTTTTTTCTCCTTTTTAGTTCGATATAAATAATAATTGATATTGTAGTATTAATACACGATGGACTTGGAGAACAACTTCATTCGCTTAATGATGAAACAAATTAGCTCAACACGTTTAGCCAATAAGGAAGGAACTTGTGTGATACTCAAGATTATATGGTACCTCATAAAATAAAATATATTTTATTATAAATTATGTATCTTACATTCCTTTTTAATACACCTTTAATCCTAAATATTTTACCTTCTTCTAAAAATTAATTTGTATTTCTTAATGTAACACACTCATAACAATTAGAGTCCGTTTGAATAGGATTAAAATTTGGTCAAAACCAATTTTTAATCTTTTTATTTTTGGCTTTTTAAGGTGTTTGGTAAAACTACAATGTACTTAAAAAAAGCTAAAAACTGATAAAAAGAATTAAAAAGTGAGAAGCTGGGTACTCCAAATTTTTTACTTTTTAGATTAAAATTCTTTTAGGTTTGACAAAAATATTTACCTTTTTATCCCTTATATTTTTCTCCAATTCCAACAATATCCTAAACTTGTAGTCCTTAAATATATAGTTTTTTTTCTTTTTCTCTTTGCCGCTTCGCTTCATCTCTTCCCTCTAATTTCCTCTTCATCTTTCTTCGTTGTTTTCATCGAATCCATCATTAATCGGAGGTTTGTTCAAAAATTTTATTTTAAAATTAAAAATTATAAATAATTCACCTTATTTATGATGTTAACAACTTTAAGGACATTTAAGTCATTTTAACAACAAAAAAGTGCTTAACATCACTTGTTTATCAAACGCATCAACAACTTTTTTCCAGTTTCAGCACTTCTATCTAAACACTTATTTGCTTAATTTATAAGCACTTATTTTAAGCTTTTAATCATTTAAGCTAAAAAACTATTTTTTTAATCTTATCCAAGTAGGCTCTTAGTCACTTTATAAACATCATTCATATTAACATTATACACACGTGCAAAGTATGTACACTTGACTAATATATATATATATATATATATATATATATATATATATATATATATATATATTGTCAATTCAAGTAGTGTTTTAAAAGATACTTTTGAAGCAACGCTCAAGGTGGCAAATAGAAAAAATGCACCAGGCCAATCTGTTCAAGCGAAAGTGTATGACTAATTTTGAAATTTTTGGCAAAGCGTTTGTCAGAGATTTCTTTGTGCCCAGGGAAATTGTGGTTATGGTGCATGCGTCCGGTAGATAGGGTTGCTCATCCTTAATCAGAGGTCTCAATTTCGATTCTTGAGTATGTCAAATACTTTGGTAGAAAGTGTTTTTTCCGAGGAGCTCTGCACAATGCGAATCTGAATTGGTCATATTCCATACGGATATGACATGCTGGATGGGAAAACAAAAAAAACTGGGTAACAAGTTAGAACTAGTGAAGAAATAACCTAAAAGTTGAGCTCATAATACCATAGTTTTAATGTTATTTTGGGAAATTTGCACAAATGGGCTTTTTTAAAAAAGAAATTTGGCTCACTTTTACTGTAGAGACAAAGTTTAAAGAGTAGGTGCATTATTTGGGCCGTTATTAGGCCTTATTTGGGCTCAATATATTGACTTATGTTGCTAGAAATAAATTGGCTATTTCCATATTTTTTCAGTACAAAACAGTATTAGTTAGTCACTTGGTTTGGTTGACATGTTTGTAACAACTAATTGAAAGATAAAAAATGAAAACGATTAAACTTTCAAGAAACATATTTAGTGGCTTGACTTGAAATATTTATATGTAGCCAATATACATATTATATACATATTTTATGTGTAATGTAGTAATCAAGAAGGGGTGACAACTCATTTTGTCTTTCAAGTTGTATAGTTTAGTATATTGCTTAAAATCGAATCGTAATGAATAATTCAGTTTTAAATTTGACTTATTAACTTATTAATATTGGGTTATTGAATTAATAAATGGTGCATAGATTAAAACTTTATAATTAATGATTTATCAGTGCAAAGAAGATTATGTAATTTCTTTTTTGGAACCCATTAGGTATCATCATATTTACATTTTTATTAGCCTAAACTTACATCTTGAGACAACAATAGGACAAGTACCATTGGAAGCAGAATTGTCCAGTTTATTTTATGGTCTTGTGATAGCTAACAATATGCAGGTCTCCCAACTCAAAGTGACCACGGATTCTCTTGCGGTAATTAACATACTTGATCCACATTCACATAGTAATAGTAGCCTAGTTCTGTCTTGCAGGGATCTTCTCCTCAGTCTGGGGAGTCCGCAGATGCAGCATGAGCCATGAAGATCGTTGTCTAAATAGAGTAGCTGATAAACTTACTAAGGAAAGTCATAACCTAATGTTGAATAACTTGTTTGTAACTTGGACCTCTCCATCGGTGTTTGTTAGATCTCTAATGGAAGCCGACATTAGGGGACCCTCTTTTGTAGGGCCTTTTGTGGCCCCTCAATATCCGGTTTGTAATAGTAGTAATAGGCCATATCCGACTACTACTAAACTTGCAAAAGCTACTGCTGTACCTCTCAATGATGCATAGTAATGAATAAAATTCTCTTGTTAATAATTAAAATAAAAGGTTAATCTAAAAAGTAAAATATTACTTTACAAGATTAAGTGAGAAGAAACCAAACAACTATATCCATATATTAACTCAAACTGGTAAAATGCAAAACATCTCATCACCTATAATATTATTGTTAGCTATTTCTTCAATTTATTATCAACAAAAAGTTTTTTTTTTTTTTTTGATTGAGAAGATTATATTAAATAAAAAAAGGGGGAAGGTTAGTCTGGTTCAATTACATAGCAGAAGTTAGAGCCCATGACCTGGAAATCATAGTTTTCATTTACAGATCTTACAAAAAAAGTTCCCACCATGTCTGCCCATAAGGCTCTTTGCGCACACATTGGGGGAACTTCAAAAAGGTTGCTTCCCTGTTGGACTTTCATCTGTGATCCTAGTTTAGCCATAGAATCCACGACTCCATTCTGCTCCTTAAAGAAGTGTACCACCTTGGGTCTTCCTAGTCTTCTTAGTCTTGACCTGCAATCAACAATGATGGAGTCAAACATTAAGTTACCATTGGCAAACCATTTAATGACTTCTGTGGAATCAATGTAAATTTCAATAGGCACGTAGTTGTTCTCCTCAGCTAATCTAAGGCCCTCCTGCAGAGCCATAAGCTCCATTTGGTTATTGGTGGCCCAAGGGAAAGCTTTCGCAAAACCCAGAAGCTAGTTCCTATTGGAGGTACGGATGACCCCCCTATACCACCCTTACCAGGATTTCCTTTGCAAGCACCATCTATATTGAGCATAAAGGAGTCCTGAGCGGGGTTGATCCATTTGAGATGGATGTCCATAATCCTCCTATCCTGGCTGTTAGGGGAGACAAGGGTGATGAATTCTAGGATCTCATCATAAATCTGCTTATAGGAGGGCGGGTTATTAAGATTCTTGAAGAGGTTTTGGTTTCTATTTCTCCATATAAACCAAATGCTAAAGAGGATGATATTATGCCAGAGCAGGTTACTGTCAAAACTTTTGTGGTGCAATTTAGACTAGGAGGAGGCCCAGTTCTGAGGGGAAAGGCTATTTCTATTTAGGCCAAAGGAGTTGAAGTTAGAAGCAAGTAACTGAACCTAGAAGTCCTTGACGATGGTGCATTCAAAGAAGATGTGTACAAGGTCTACAACAGGGGAGTGACAAAACTTACAGGAAGGACTATCAATAATACCTATTCTATGAATGTAGGAGGAGGTGGGAAGCCTGTCATGCTGGGCTAGCCACAGGAAGGTTTTGATTTTAGGGGGGCACTTGGCTTTCCAAATTCATATGAAGGGTTATCCCTCATTTGTTCCTGTGGACTGGGAGAAGAGAAGGTTATACATGGAGCTAGTTATAAAACACCCAGTGCCTGAAAGACTCTAAATATTCTTATCATGTCTGAGGTTGGGGTTCTAGGTAAAGGAGTTTTGTATGTTGGTAATGAGATCAGTAGGGAGTTTGAAGGAAAGGTTGGAGAAGTTCTAGGTTCCATCCTTCCATACCTCAGCTAAGGTCAACTTGGCCTCAGGACTGGAGAAGGGGCCATGGATAATGGATCTGAGGGGGAGAAAATTAAGGATCCATCTGTCCATCCAAAAGTTGACATGACTACCATCCTTGATTACCCATTGGGATCCCAGCTTACACAGGGCAGTACCCTGGGAGATGAATTTCCAAATTTTAGAGTGGGGTCTACACTTAGGGGGTTTGGCTTGGAGTACTTGTTTTTTAGGACAGAGACCCAAAGGCTATTTTTGTTGTGGTAGAATCTCCAGGCAAGGCTTGCACTGAAAGTATTATTCCTAATCCTGGCTTTTTATATGCCTAGCCCCCCTCCTTTTTAGTCTAGAGATGATGTCCCAACTCAAAAAATGGAGTTTCCTTCTACCTGGAGTGGTACCCCAGACAAAATTTCTTTGGAACCTATCAATCTGAGAGAGGACAACACAGGGGAGAAAGGTGAATTACATGACATGGGTAAGGATGTTGTTAAGGAAAGACTTAGCAAGGGTTATCCTGCCAACCATGCTTAGGAGGTTGGTCTTCCATCCAGCCAGTTTGGCTTTAACGTTGTCAATGATGAAGTTGTAGTCACTTTTAGAGGGTTTCTTGTGAAGAATTGGGAAGCCCAGGTATTTTTAAAAGGAATCAGAGTAGTTGATGGAGAAAATAGAAGAGAGATGGTAAGATGGAAGAGAGATGGTCTTTAGTGTGGGCAAGACAGTTCTTGTAAAACAAGACTTTTGATTTAGAGTGATTGATCCTTTGGCCAGAGTGAGCAGTGAACTGCTGAAGAACTTTGAAGATAATACCACAGTTGTCAGCAGTGGCTTTGCCAAGGAGAATAAGGTCATCAACAAAGAAAAGGTGAGAGATGTTAGGGCCTTTCTTGTTGATAGAAATGGGGGTCTAGGTAAGAAGGTCAAACTCATGGTTAATTCTCCTAGACAGGAGTTCCATGCACATGATGAAGCGGTAAGAAAAAATAGGGTCTCCTTGTCTGATACCCCTGGAGGGATAAAATTAGGGTGTCTTTTGGCCATTTATAAGGATAGAGATAGAGGTAGTAAAAATGCAGGACATGATCAAGGAGGTAAGTTTGGAAGAGATGTTGAAAAAATGGAGGGTCTGCCTAATGAAGGACTATTCAATTATATCAAAGGCCTTCTCCAAGTCAATCTTAAGGATCATGCTGCCCAGTTTCCCTTTCATCCTCTGGAAATGAGAGATCACCTCTTGGAAAATAATAGCATTATCAGAGGTTCTCCTAGTAGGAAGAAAGCTGGGTTGGCTAGGGCCAATAATATTGGCCAGGTAAGGTTTTAGCCTTCTAGCAATCAGCTTAGTAATTATCTTGTACTGAGTATTGCAAAGTTTACTAGGTCTAAAGTTCTTGAGGCTAGAGGCATTAGATCAGTTGTGGATTAGACAGAGGTAGGTGAAGTTGACTATAAGGTCAATGGACACCTTGGAGAATGTCTTAGTACAGAACTGGATAACAGAGGGTCTAAAAATATCCCAGTACTTTTGATAGATAAAGGGATGGAGGCCATCAGGCCCAGGGGCCTCGTCAGGTTTAAGGGAAAAGATAGGATTCTTAATCTCCAGAGGGGAGGACATGTTGTCCAGGAGGGGGTGGTCCTCAAGATGGATGGATCACTTGGAGGAGGGGTTTGGCTGGTAGTATCTGTAAGAGCAGGTATGGTCAGTCATGAAGAGAGACTGGTAGAAAGAAGTGATGCAAAGTTTAATATCCTCAGGGGATATTAACCAATTACCACAGTTGTCTTAAAGAGCAGAGATTCTGTTTTTTATTCTTCTGTTAAGAGTAGAGGCATGGAAGAATTTGGTATTGGAGTCCCCTTCTGCAAGCTAGGAGATTTTGGATTTGAGTCTCCAGAACTCCTGCTCTTGTCTACGAATGAGGCTATACTCCTTAGTGAGGGTTCTCTCAAGATCCTAAAGGAAGACACTAGTGGGGTAACGGGTGGATTTTTGGATACCAGAGAGTCTGGCAAGGGTATCCCTTTTCCTTTAAAATATTGCCAAAGGTCAATTTGTTCCAGATGATGGCATTCTCCTGAAAGGTGGAGATAGCCTCAATAAAATTTGTGTTACCCCCAAAGAAGCATTGGACAACTTGAATAAAGCTGGGGTGGAAATACCACATGGATTCTACTCTGAAAGGCCTATTGGAGATGGGGTGGGACCTCACAGGGGTCACCAGAAGGGGGCAGTGATCAGAGTGGGTTCTAGACAAATGAGTGACAGTGGCATTAGGACAGAGATGTAGCACTCAGTGTTGGCTAGGCATCTATCCAGTCTTTCAAGATGAGAGACCTCCTATCTCTATATCTTTTATTAGTCCAGGTGAACTTACTATCCTTGAAACCCAGGTCAGCTAGATTAGAGTAGTTGATGCAGTCCCAAAATACATTAACTTTATTTCTATTAATATTATTTCCCCCAAATTTTTCAGAAGCTCAAAGAACTTCATTGAAGTCCCCCCAATTAACTAGGGGCTAGTGCTAGGGGAGACATAGAAGTCTGCAAAATTACACAAGTGGTCTCAAAGAAAGAGCCTATTGCAAAAATTAGTACTAGCGTAGATAGTGCTAAAGAAAAAGAAAGAGGGAGGGTTGAGTACCTTAATCTTGACGTCAATCCCTTGAGGTTGGACAGTAATACCCTTAACACAAAGAGAAGTGGTGTCCTATATTATAACAATCCCACCAGAATTCTCAAAAGCAGGGGACTGGATTTGATTGTTAAAGCCTAGGGAATGGACCATACTTTATGCTCATCCATTCTAGTCTCCAGTAGTGCCACCAGGGCAGGTATATGAGAGTTGATCATAGCCATGCAGTGTCTCTTAAATTCAGGTTTATTGGCCCCTCTAACATTCCATATTATGATTCTCATTAAGGGGATATTGAGAGGGAACAGAAAGTTCTCCATCATGCTTTTCCCCTTGTCCAACTAGGGAGATGGAATAGGCATTTCCTTCCTCTTCCAAGAGAGATGAGTCAGTTCTGTGGAATAGAAGATGTCTGTTTCTGGGAGATTTACTTTTTTGCGTAGCTTGCAGAGGTCCATTGGGATTAGTTCTAGTAGGATTTCGCTGGTAAGGTCCTCGAATGAGTGAGAGATTTTTTTTCTAGGAGGATGGTTTCTGTGTGAGTGGGCTTCAGGGAGGCTAGAATGATCTCCATCTCTCTGTTGCTCTCTCTCTCTCAGGGCTTCCAAGGTCCTTTTTCGTTCCCTCATCTCATTTGATGGTGAGGGTGGTACTGACGTTGGTGCCCCCCAGAGCTTCTCACAAAATGAAGACCTTCTAGGAGAATTCTGGCATTGGTAGAGGGAAGAAGGGAAAACTCTAACTCATATTGGAGAGTTCTGCAGCTATCAGGTCTGGTGACCAGCTGGTTGCTAGACCCTGGCTGAAGATACTCCTCAACGTTGTCATCCATACGTTTTGGCCATAGTTGACTAGGACCTAGTTCATGCCCTTCCTTATCAGTTGGGCTAAGTAGTGGGGGTCCTATATTAGAAGGGTGATGTGCCTTTCTTCCATGTTGAGTCTCAACGGGATAGTTTGTTGTGATAGGTATATCTCTAACTAAGACGCTGGGAAGTGGTTTGGTTCCAGAGGTTTAATGGAGAAGACAAACGTCTGAGGTTGGTTCTGGCTTGATGAGGCCATTGGAGGGAGAAGAAGGATAGAGACTATTAGTCGAAGGAACAATAGAGGTAGAAGATACCTGATGATTAATAGAGGGGAAAGTGTTAAACGGGTACTATTGTTCTCATAATTACACTGAAGCTGAGTATTTAATGCTGCATTGTTGGAAAAGACCCGCTGAGAAGTTTGATTGATGTGCGCCGACAAAAGCTTCTCAGATGGGAGCTCATCATTTGAGAGGAGAGAGAAGAGGTGGAAGTTGACTCCAACTCAAATTTTTCGATAGTGTGACTAGGTATCGAGTGGGTCCGAGTGGCCCCCGCTTTACCAGTTAGGTAAGATTGGCCCAACGAATTAGGCCTTTTTTTATTGGAAGAGGGAGAAAGGTTGGCCCAAGAGAGTCGAACTTAGAAGAGATAGAATGCCCTAAATGGGCTTCCGATCTGGGCTGAGAATCGTGGTGGCTCAGCTGGGAATTAATAGAAAGAATGGGTTTCAGAATACCCAGTCCACTAGGTTTAGGGAAGAGGGAGTTCGAGGACTTACCTGGCGCCGCATTAATCGGAACGCCGGAGTTTTCTGCCGGAGCTTGAGGATCATGATTCAATTCAAGGAACTTACCAGATTGGAGGTCAAACCTGTTAGTCTTGATATCTCGTTGGGGTTGCTTACCTCCCTGTCTCGAAGAGAGACGGTTCTTCTTCCTGTGGTTAAATTTGACCATTGTCCATTCTTCACCCTAGGGGATGATCTTTATTGAGTCCTATGAATTGAGGATCGCCTTGGGGAAATTTTACATAGTGTGTCCCAAACAACCATAATGTTTGCAGAGAAAACCTATTAGTACTAAGGATTTTAGAGGAGTATCCAGCGGAAGTTGGACACAGAGACGTTCATAGCGTGCTCTGAAGGCGGAGGAGGTATAGGCATCGACTTTGGGGAGTCTGTCCAATCTGTGACCTACCTGATGGAGCACTTTGCTATCAAAAAATTTGGTGGGGAGATGGGAAGGCGTAGTCAGATAGCAGTTGTTTCAATTGAATTTGCTTTAGGGACGAAGTTTGGCTCCCATAGCGGACTGAGCGGTAGGCTCCAGCGACAAATCAAGGCCCCTCCTACATGACCCTCTTATGCTATTCTTGATCTTTGAGTTTGACTGTGTTATAGTCGATTCCTAGGTCAATTAAGGGAAAGACTTCTTTCAATTTCCATAACTTGATAAGTCTTTTTTTGAAGTATTGATGGTGTAACGTTTTCCCTAATAATTTGACACTTACCGAGAATTTCCATGGAGAATAGATTTTCTGCTTTTCTTTCGGGGAGAAAACTATTGGGCTCGATGGATCCTGTCCTTCAAAGGGAGGGGGATTTGATTGCAATGATGGGGTAGGGGAGAGGGAGAAATTTTCCTTTACTATTTCGCTAAAGAGGGGTTTGCCAGGGGGTCAACCGCCATTTGTTCATCAGAGGGGACGAGGGGCTCGTACAATAGTTTGAGTCTGTTAGAGTAACATTTCAAAGCTTAGTTCACTCTTTATACTAAATTAGTGAATTTTGTTTGCGCTTCGCGCGATTATAGAACATCTTATTAAATTCATAAAATATTTTTATCTAATATTTGAAAATTAAGAATGATAAAAAATAAGCACTCTACACGTATTCCTAATTTTTCCATTCTTTTTATAAATACATATTTTGATGTTTCCAAATATTGTTTAACAAAAAATCATTTTTGACATCTAGTTATAACCATAGCCTTATTTTTGACAACAAAAAGTTTACAATAATATTATTTATATTTCAGATAATTTGTGAAACTCGTCTATATAATATTATGAATATTTTATTTTATTTCACACACTTAGTGTTGATATTTTTCCGTCAAAGATATATAGGAACTTCTACTTCTATTAGCTTTCTCCTATTTTAACATGCGACACAAAGAAAATTAAGTGAAAAAAGCGAAAGAAGAAAATAGAAAAGGATAGTACAAATAAACTGGAAATCTTTACAGGTTCAAAAGAATTCCTTGAGACATTTTGTCTTTCGAAGAGGGATATATTGCATATCTTACAATTTTAATTGGTGACATAATATTCATCTTACAAGAATTTCATGAGGAAAATTCAGTGATAACTTTATTCTTTTAAATTTATTTTCGTAGTTATTATGCTCTTTCATTATTAAAATCTAATTAAAAATTTTAAGAAAAAAGTCAAATAAAAGACAGAGAAAAGGGACGAAAGAGATATATCATATCACCCTTCTTCATTAACAGAAGGTTAAATATTGATAAACAAATTTATTTGTCCATCTCTCCCCCATTAACTATATATTATCGTGGTACTCCTTATTGTCTTTTATATATTTTTTAATTTTTTTTTGGATTTTTTATCTCGAACCGAGGGTCTGTTTGTTGTACCCTACTGTGTGAGAATACACTGGGCATGTTGTTGTTGTTGCGGAATCTCTACCCATTTTACATTACGCACAGTCTTCATGTCGAATGTTTGTTCTTCCTCCTTTAAATCTTCTACAAAAAATTTCATTCTTCTCATCATAAGTTTGATGTCTCCAAAAAAATTCTCCTTAATTAGCTACTCCTACCACCTATATTCACCCATTACTTTCACTTCAGAAATTGAAAATACATTAAATTAGATTAAAGCTGGAAGATATTAGAGTATTGTAAATTCTATCAAAATCGAAATATAATTATAAAGTAAATTTATTCTACATCCAATATCAGTAAAGTATCTAAAGAAACAATATAAAGAGAAATATAATGATTTCTTGAAATCATAAGTCACAACAACACTATTCACTGAAATAGATTTTATGGGTCGACCATGGCGAATTCTTGTGGGTGTATTTGACAGTTTCATGAATCAATTAATTAAAGTGTTGAATCTATGTAACAGGAAAAAAAGTCATCGAAGGAAAACGAATCATTATTTTTCATTCAATTATATTTATGGAACCATCAATTATATTTAATTAAGTTCTAACTGACCAATTTTGTAAGAAAGAAACATGGGTAAAATTAGTATTCTACTTAATTGAAAAGAAACGTTTATAAAAAGAGGTTCATGCATTAATGCTCATAACTATTGTATGTAATAACTTAAAATTAAGGAATTAATGCATTCATGCAATTTTTTAGTTCAAAATTAAGGAAAAAGAACTTAAAATTGAGATAAAAGATATATACTTGCATTTTAAGTCTTTAAATAAGGTTTTTTAAGTAGGCCTATTTAGCATTTATTTATAATAATATCTACCTCTTAATAAAAATATTTATTACATTGATTAGTAGTATACTTTAATAAGAAAACGTAAGACAATTCAGGAAAAATAAAAGAAGTAGTAATAATGAGTAATGAAATATCTACTCGGAGCAAAAGAAAGACGCCGTTAATTCGGACGCTCCTTTGAACATTTTGGGAATGTAGGCAACATATATGAGTAAATTGAAAAGAAAA
This sequence comes from Capsicum annuum, assembly GCF_002878395.1. Lineage (NCBI taxonomy): Eukaryota > Viridiplantae > Streptophyta > Magnoliopsida > Solanales > Solanaceae > Capsicum > Capsicum annuum. Next base: position 14,991,458 of record NC_061113.1, on the reverse strand, counting down.
TAAAAAGTTCTCCATTATTTCTAACATATCGATGAAATATATATTTTAGAGCTTTAAAGTATATCAATTTTGCTTTAAAGCCAAGGTATACAACAGAGTTTGATTTCGTATGACAGGAAGTGAAATGCACATCTATTTTGATGATTATTACTAAAAAAAAGAAGGAAGTATTACTAAAAAAAAAAAAAAA
>NC_061113.1:14986559-14991168 GCF_002878395.1 Capsicum annuum | reverse complement strand
TATAATATAATATAATATAATATAATATAATATAATATAATATAATATAATATAATATAATATAATATAATATAATATAATATAATATAATATAATATAATATAATATAATATAATATAATATAATATAATATTTTTCTCTGAGTTTGTCGAGCTTAATTTGTCTGGCTAATTTTAACTCGTTGCAAAGGGCTAAGCCTTCTTGAGTACAAGCTACAATAAGCTGACCATAAGTTTTTTCTGAATACTGGACTTCGCCACAAGATCCTCTAAGTGATTTTCTAACTCTTTCAGCAAATAAAGGTGGAAGGCCATCAATGAATTTAGCATTCCAATGGTCATACTTACTTTCGGGTAAATCCATAACCCTACTAAAAAAGGTATCTTTATACCATCTAAATTCTCCTAAGTGTTTGCATTTTAAACCATTAAGAAGAGTTCTAATGTTTTCATACTGATTGGTAAATCTTCCTCCAAAATATTCAATAATTATAAGCATAAGGGTATAGATAACATCTGATCGTCCTGCCCGAAGTGGTCGACCTAGATTATCTTTTCCGGTTTTATCATTGGTGGTATTAAAAATAGCCTCGCTTTTATCATCGTCTAAGAAATTATCCCACCAGTCTCGAAGTTGGCCAGTAAATCCCACAACAATCATTTACAGATTATTGGGTCAGTACGATTGGCCCGATTCTCTGGTGAAGCAGTGGCTGTGGCAATAGTAGCATACATGGACATCCGATGGATAAGAATAGAGATTTGTCGATCAGATAATACATCAATATTTCATTCATAAATAGCTTCTCCACTATAAGAAGTATTTCTTTGATTCCAATCTCTTTCCTCTATCAGAACATCTTGAGGAGTTGGACGTGGATAATATGCAGTAGACATACGAGGAATATCAGCGTATTTTTTCCCCGATTGTTTTTTAATCATGCCTTTTAGTTTATTGAGCTCGGAAGAGATTACATCTCCAGTATTTTGAGTAGATTCGATATTATCAGCAAAATTAGACTCGAATTTTTGCACAAAGTCATCAGAAATATTAAGAGGTTGAATGTTTAAACGAGAGAATTTTTTGTCTAAGAGCTTTTCTAATTGGTCTAATTGAGACACTTTTTCAAATCCTTCTATTTCAGGAGGTCTTTGGATACAAGGTTTAGATAAAATATATCCTTCTTCGTCTTTGTTTTCGGAAGTAGAAGGATTGTTAGAGGAATTCATTTGGGGGCTAAGTTTGTTAACTAACTCAATTAATTCGTCAAGTTTTTTATCAAGAGAGGAAATATGTTCTCCTAAAACCTTAACATAGAGACTCAAATAGTTATTTTGGGCGATAAGGTTATTTATTTCAGAAACAGTAATTTTTCCAACATCTTCATTGACAAACTTTTGGAAAGAAGAAAAAGTCATTCCAGTATTATTGGGTAATATAAAGGAAGACCTATTAGATGGGATGAAATTGACTTCCCTAAAACATGGATTTTAAACTCAGTCACTTCCCCAAAACAATTGGCGGAGGATGTGACTAATTCAGAGTTAACTCAAGTAACTCAAAATTCAGATGGACGAATTTGTCTACAATTTGATAATAATCCCCAAGTCTATAGAAATTCTTTTTCACTACCAAGAAGACTTCCTTCAATACACATATTTCTCCTATCGAACCTATCAAACCTGATTATGGTCCAGCTAGGAATCGAGCGGCATCCTTACATACTATTAATTCTGCAGATTCGCATGTTACACCTAAAGGTGTAGAAAAGATAAAAATCAACTCCAAAACTAATATAGTTCAAGATTTTGATAATGAAAATCCTACCCCATCTGAGATGGATTTTGATATCAATTTTGTTTAACTATGATGACACAATTTATTGATTTTAGTCCTGGTTCTCAGGCAACAAAATATATTCTGAAAGAATTTTTTTCTGAAAAATGGAAAACCTTTAGGACATGGTTTTTTGAAACTTATAATCCTGATGAATTACGAAATATTTTTGAAGAATTCTATGAAATATGTGTCTTACATAATAAAATTATTTTTTTTGTACCATGGTTCATGTCTGCATATTTGCTGTCATATATCAAAATAGTTGAAAGATCTTATCAAAATTCTGATGGTACCATTACTTAGGCACTTTATCCTCCTCAGTCTTCCTTTATATTACCCAATAATACTGGAATGACTTTTTCTGCTTTCCAAAAGTTTGTCAGTGAAGATGTTAGAAAAATTACTGTTTCTGAAATAAATAACCTTATCGCCCAAAATAATTATTTGAGTCTCTATATTAAGGTTTTAGGAGAACATATTTCCTCTCTTGATAAAAAACTTGACGAATTAATTGAGTTAGTTAACAAACTTAGCCCCCAAATGAATTCCTCTAACAATCCTTCTACTTCCGAAAACAAAGACGAAGAAGGATATATTTTATCTAAACCTTGTATTCAAAGACCTCCTGAAATAGAAGGATTTGAAAAAGTGTCTCAATTAGACCAATTAGAGAAACTCTTAGACAAAAAATTCTCTCGTTTAAACATTCAACCTCTTAATATTTCTGATGACTTTGTGCAAAAACTCGAGTCTAATTTTGCTGATAATATCGAATCTACTCAAAATACTAGAGATGTAATCTCTTTCGAGCTCAATAAACTAAAAGGCATGATTAAAAAACAATCGGGAAAAAAATACACTGATATTCCTCGTATGTCTACTGCATATTATCCACGTCCAACTCCTCAAGATGTTCTGATAGAGGAAAGAGATTGAAATCAAACAAATACTTCATACAGTGGAGAAGCTATTTATGAATGGAATATTGACGGATTATCTGATCGACAAATCTCTATTCTTATCCATCGGATGTCCATGTATGCTACTATTGCCACAGCCACTGCTTCACCAGAGAATCGGGCCAATCGTACTGACCCAACAATCTGTAAAATGATTGTTGCGGGATTTACTGGCCAACTTCGAGGCTGGTGGGATAATTTCTTAGGCGATGATAAACGCGACGCTATTTTTAATGCCACCAATGATAAACCCGAAAAAGATAACCTAGGTCGACCACTTGGGGCAGGACGATCAGATGCTTTCTATACCCTTATGCTTACAATTATTGAACATTTTGGAGGAAGATTTACCAATCAGTATGAAAACATTAGAACTCTTCTTAATGGTTTAAAATGCAAACACTTAGGAGAATTTAGATGGTATAAAGATACCTTTCTTAGTAGGGTTATGGATTTACCCGAAAGTAAGTATGACCATTGGAATGCTAAATTCATTGATGGCCTTCCACCTTTATTTGTTGAAAGAGTTAGAAAATCACTTAGAGGATCTTATGGCGAAGTCCAGTATTCAGAAAAAACTTATGGTCAGCTTATTGTAGCTTGTACTTAAGAAGGCTTAGCCCTTTGCAACGAGTTAAAATTAGCCAGACAAATTAAGCTCAACAAACTGAGAGAAAAATCCCAATTAGGAGACTTTTGTGAACAATTTGGTATGGATAGACCCTTAGCACGAACCCAAAGATATTCCAAACCTAATAAATCCTATAGAAATAAATGTTCTAGGCATAGAACCAAAGAAGAACGTGGAACTAGTAAATCCTTCCGTAAGTCTACCAGATTCACGAAAAATAGATCAAAGAGAGAGTTAACCAAAATTAAGTGCTATAAGTGCAACCAGTATGGTCATATAGTTCCAAACTGCAAATTACAAAAACTCAAGACCTTATGACTTTCTGAAGAAGTTTATGACCAAGTTTATAATTTGTTATATACCTCTGATTCTGAATCTGATTCTACATCTGAAAATGATTTTGAATTACCTAATTCTGATAGTGAACTCAATCAGGTTGATAAATGTAATGATTGTGATAATGATATTTGTAATTGTGATGAAATGATGTATAAACTTCAAGCGCAATTTGAAGATCTTGATTTAAATGTTCAAACTCTTACTGCTGATAATGTCCTTGAATTACTAAAAGAAGTTACTGATGAAAAACTTCATGAAAAAATCATTAATTTTGCTACTCAAAAAACTTCTACTAGTATTTCTAAAGATAACTCTTATGATAATTATCATATGTTGTATTCCTTAGCCGAGGTTAATCGACGTCTTGCGTTGAGTCAAACTCCAGGTAGAGATACTATCTTTAATGATTTAAAAATTGAAGTTGAACAATTAAAAAAAGAAATTTTCTCCTTAAAACTAAATCAGATGATCTCCGATCATAGAATTTTGAAAATTGAAGAAAAGATTATTGACTTCCCTGAAACTTCTATTACTTCAAAAGGGAAAGAAAAGGATTTGGATTACTCTGAAAATTTTGAAATTGATAAACTTAGTCCAACAGAAGATTTAAAAAGAGATTATTTCTTGGGGATGATGCAAATAGTTACTGCTCATAAATGGTATATAAATTGCACTATTCTGATAAATAAGGAATTTTCTATCACTAATATTGCTATGATTGATAGTGGTGCTGATGTTAGTTGTATTCAAGAGGGACTAATTTCAACCAGATATTTTGAAAAAACTACTCATAGAGTCAAGTCTGCATCTGGTCATACTCTTGATATCAACTATAAATTAC
>NC_061113.1:14981933-14986459 GCF_002878395.1 Capsicum annuum | reverse complement strand
TTTGAAAATTGAAGAAAAGATTATTGATATCCCTGAAACTTCTATTAGTTCAAAAAGAAAATAAAAGGATTTGGAATACTCCGAAAATTCTGAAATTGATAAACTTAGTCCAACAGAAGATTTAAAAAGAGATTATTTCTTGGGGATGATGCAAATAGTTACTGCTCATAAATGGTATATAAATTGCACTATTCTGATAAATAAGGAATTTTCTATCACTAATATTGCTATGATTGATAGTGGTGCTGATGTTAGTTGTATTCAAGAGGGACTAATTTCAACCAGATATTTTGAAAAAACTACTCATAGAGTCAAGTCTGCATCTGGTCATACTCTTGATATCAACTATAAATTACCAAATACTCATATATGTCGAGATAAAGTCTGCATTCCACATTTCTTCTTTTTAGTAAAAAATCAGTTATACCCTCCTATTATCTTAGGAACACCTTTTATAAATACTATTTATCCTTATACACATATTGATGTAAATGGTTTTAAGGCTACTTATAAGAATAAACAAATCTCTTATCCTTTTGTTACTAATCCTATAACAAGGGATATAAATACCCTTATCAGTATGAAACAAAAGCAAATTAATTTTTTACAATTAGAACTAATGAGCATTGATATTTTTGATACTTTAAAATCAGTAAAAGTCCAAGAAAAAATAAAAATAATTTCTAATCAATTGATTCTTGATATTTGTGCGGATCATCCAAATTCTTTCTAGAACAGAAAGAAGCATATTGTTTCTCTTCCTTATGAAAATGACTTCAGTGAAGAAAAAATTCCAACAAAATCTCGACCCTGTCAAATGAATACAGAGTTAGTAGAATTCTGTAAGACAGAAATTGATAGTCTTTTGCAAAAGGGTCTTATAAAACCTTCAAAATCCCCTTGGTCTTGTACTGCTTTTTATGTCAATAATGCTACTGAAAAAGAACGAGGAGTACCTCGACTAGTTATAAACTATAAACCTCTGAATAAAGTTTTAAAATGGATTTGATATCCTATACCGAATAAAAAAGACTTACTTTCCAAATTATATGATGCTAATATATTCTCTAAATTTAATTTAAAATCTGGGTATTGGCAAATTCAAATTGATAAAGAACATACTTATAGAACTGCTTTTAATGTCCCTTTTGGATAGTATGAATGGAATGTTATGCCATTTGGTTTAAAGAATGCTCCTTCTGAATTTCAAAAAATTATGAATGACATTTTTAATCCCTATATGGAATTTATCATTGTCTACATTGATGATATTTTAGTATTCTAAAAAACCCTTGAATCTCATTTTAAACATTTGCATACGTTTAAACAAATAATTATTCAAAATGGCTTAGTCATCTCGAAACCAAAGATAAGTTTATTCCAGACAAATATTAGATTTTTAGGACATAATATTTCTCAAGAATCTATTGAGCCTATACAACGAGTTCTAGAATTTGATAAAAAATTTCCTGATATTATTACTGATAAAAAACAACTTCAAAGATTCCTAGGTAGTCTTAACTATATTTTCCCTTTTTATGAAAATCTGTCTAGAGATTTAGCTCCCTTATATGATAGACTAAAAAAGGATCACAAAACTCCTTGGACTCAAGTCCACATTGATTTAGTAAAATTAATTAAAAACCGAGTTCAAACACTTCCTTGTACATCTCTTGCAAACCCTAACTGGTTAAAAATCGTTGAAACTGATGCTTCTAATATTGGATATGGCGGAATACTTAAACAAGTTAATCCCCATACAAAAACAGAATGTTTGATTCGATTTTATTCTGGTAAATAGGCTGAAAGTCAGAAAAAATACGCCACAGTAGCCCATGAAATGTTAACTATTGTAAAATGTGTTTTAAAATTTCAAGATGATTTGTATAACCAAAAATTTATAATTAGAACTGATGCTCAATACGTTAAATTTATATTTAACAAAGACTTTAAACATGATGCCTCTAAATTAATATTGGCGTGATGGCAAGCTCAATTAGCTCCTTTTGATTATGAAATACAATATAAAAAGGGTAGTGAAAATTCTTTGCCTGATTTTCTATCTCGCGAATATCTAACATGAATTTTTACACATACTTCCTCCCCGAGAAAACTATAATTACTATTATGAAATGCATTCCTTTAAACAAAGATATTCATTTTCTTATCTTAGAAAATCTAATTCGTAGCCTAATAGAAAAAGATTTATTCCTTAACCACAACGAATTCCTTGAAAATGAAATTTATTGGTTTGATATTGACTTAAGTGATTAATGTTTACAGATATAATGAAGTTCTTTCTACACTTCTTCTCTGAAAAGTTCTTAATCACCTTTATAAAAGCAGTTCCTCTAAATATGAATTTACACATGCTCATACTTCGGAAAGTCATTGATGATCTTATCACAAAGGACACACTTTATGAAGATCTCTCTGAATATATGTCATGGTATGCTGATCAAATTCCTGATTATTGATGCAGTATGGATCCTTCTTGGCAAATAGCCAAAGGAAGAGGACGGGGTGAAAGGAGTCAAAACACTTCATATCAAGGAGGACGAACAAATCCTTCATATTTTGATCGAAGAAATTCTGCATATAGCTCTGCAAGTTCTAATTTTCCTATATTACAACGAGGAAATGGAACTTTAATTAATTCAAAAATTCCTCAAGATGAATCATCATCATCCAAAACTCTGAATATTGGCTCTTCTGTACATTTAGAAGATATTTCTGAAAATCATCCGTTATATAAACAACTGCAATCTTATCTATCAGATTAACAAAAAACTGCAGATTCTTTTGCATCCATAATTCAAGAAAATTCTGAAGAAGCATGGCGAATACTCAAAAATTATCTTACTGCCAACGTATATTTTACTGGCGAATCATACAAAACTCGGACTTATTATGAACACATATTAGTGCAAACATTCAGTGCAACCTTTGATCACAGCCCCCTTGAAGAAACTACCCCTGGAGTACATGGATACTCCAAAATGGTAATTAAAAAGCTTATTCCTATTGAAGAATGGTGTATTTCGTCAATGACTCAACGATCTATGCCAATGGGGCCAATGGGACAAACACTTGCCAATTTCACCTACTGGGATTATATTAAAGCCTTTTCTTAAGTATTATATTATAATAATTATAAGCACAAACACACTTGATTTATAAAAATTTGTGCTAAAGTATTTGAAAAGCCTATTCCAAACTGGTTTATTCAATGGTGGACTCAACATGGACCTACAGTCAAAATATTACCTCCAGAATATTTTTCTCTGTACTATTCATGGAAAAAATCCTCCCCTTTCTTAACAGAATTATATCTTTCAGATCATATTTGTAAAATCGATACTATCGATCAGATGTATTTCTACATAGAATTCTCTATCCCTTGGATCCATCGATGGTCCGTAGAAATAGGCTATGAAACTCAACAAATTCCTGCCTTATACCGAATATTCTTTTGTAATTTTTGGGACAAATTACTTCGAAAAGATCCAGAGACTAAACTCACCTATGTCATGATCAAAGGAAGGAAATAATCAATAAAATTGCTGAATATGAAAAAACTCCTAAAAAATCAATTTTGATTGAAGAAAAAAGTCTTAACTATGTCTCCAGAAGAATATCTGCACATGACGGGAATAAAATGCAAATGATAGAAGAATATTTATCAGAAGTCAGAGATAAATTACTTCAAACTGTTGAACAAAATTCAGACATCTCAATGAATAGTACCGAAGCAAATACTGAAGATATTACTGATTCTCAACCTCCGAAAAGTCTGATAGAAGAGGAAGAAATTGAAAAGGCTGAAGCATTCATCAAGAAATGGAAAGGAAAAGAAAAGATATGACTGTTTGATAAAGACCCCTCTAATTTTTCCTTTTTTTGTAATAGTAAATTCACTGTACATAGGGACCCATCCATTACTGTGCAAAATTTTCTTTTTTATTATATATAGACGCCTCATTCTTGTGAAGAGGCAGGAGTTCAGAAGTTCTCTCTTTTTATTTTCAAAAAACTCTCTCTCTCTTTGTAACATATTTAAGAATTAAATAAAAGAAGAAGCTACTGTTTACTACTATTTCAGTCCGATTTCCGGCTAGTCAGGTACATATCTCTTTCTTACTTGTATTCATTTAATTAAACTTCTACCCTAATCCAGTCGTGACTATGTCCGGCTGAAAAGTTTCTTATATCTATGTTGAAGATCTAACTTCGCTGCTATGTTAACTATGAAAGCTCCAGACTCTATCAAAATATAAAAGAATCTTTCTAATTTCTTGACTTGGTTCCAAAATGGAGGTACAGTCGAGTTTAATACACTTATGTTAGCCTTGTCTCTGTGACTCCGTCTAGTAAGTTGTGCCTCTCTAGCCCATTGCGTTGTTAAGAAAATGACGAATTCTGCACAATTAGAACTTCTAGACACATAGGTTTAACATAAGGATATTAAATCTCTGACAGCCCCATGTTTGGGTAAAATAGCCCATACAGTCATTAAATTATTTAAG
>NC_061113.1:14960443-14978933 GCF_002878395.1 Capsicum annuum | reverse complement strand
ATTATTATTATTATTATTATTATTATTATTATTATTATTATTATTATAACATATCAAGCAAAAATATTAAATGTATTATCACGTATTTGGAATATATTACCTCGAATGTTATTATAAGAATTTATATTTATTAATATAAAGATTTAAATAGTTTAATTCAAAATTCTAAAATATTTTTAGTATAAAATGTACTCATAATATTTTATAAATATGCAATTAAATTTCTCTATAACATTAATTAATAAAATTACTCACACTATTTATTATTGCACAATCTAGAGCAATAATTTTCTATAATAACATTTTATTATAGCAATAAAATTTTCTTTATAATCAAGTTTTTTTATTTTATTGTATGTTCTAGATCTATAATGAAATAGAATAATATTCGAATATAATTACTTTACTTTAAAAAAATTCGACTGTGTATGATATTCGATAATCTTTCTCTTTCTCATCTTTAAGAAAGGAGAAGTATTATCCTTACAACCATATTCTCAATTTCTCATCATTTCTATACTTGGAAAGCTTTTCCTTAATTCTCCTGGCTCCAAATTTTCATTATTAAAGTATTTTTAAGCAATCAAATTGTGACCTTTTTCTCGAAAAGGTGAATAAAAGCCAAATACAACTTTTATACTATTTTTTTTAACGATTTGTTCATCCATTTTTTTTAATTTTTTATCATATGTTTGATATCTGCATTAAAGCTCTGACTAATCCAAACACGTACTAAAAAGTCTATTTTGTAGTGACGCTCCCAATAAAATTTTATCCATACCCTAAACTCGAATCTGAAATCTATAACTAAGAGTGAATCAATCTCATCACTCCACGATCATCCATACGATTTGACCAATCCACTTTCAAAGATAGCCAAAACAGAACTTAAGATTTGAATTTGTGGCTCCTAATCTATGAGCGGTCCCACGCTTGTATATTGACTACATTCGCATTGACAGTGATGCTATATATATATATATATATATCTATATTTATAATCTATAATCTATAGTTATATCTATAATTATAATTAATATATTAAAAGTGTGAAGGAACTTAGAAATTTTGTTTGAACTTTTTACCCTTCATTAAATATTTTTTTTAGACATAAACGTCTTTTCACCCTTTTTTTATTATTTTAATAATATTAAATATTAACTGTATTACCAAAAAAATAAAAATTTTCCACACAATAATATAATTCCTCAAACCAATCCTTCCCCAACTTGAAACCAAAAAGATAGTAATAAAAAAAGAAAAACCTAACGTGAAACCTCCTTCCCCAACCTAAAACCAAAAAAATAATAATTAAATAAAAAAACCCACCCCCAATGTGAAACCAAAAAAGAATAATAATAAGAAAATTATAATTTGAAAAAACCTCAAGATAATATAATAATAAAAAATTATAATTTAAAAAACCCCACCCCTACGTGAAATAAAAAAAAATATAATATAATAATTAAAAAAAGCCTTTTCCTTAAAAGCCTCTAAAATAAATAAAATCATCTTTTTAATTTTTTCTTCAATTATTATTTTGTTAAATTAAAGATTCAAGTCTCGTAAAGTATATGGAAAACAGATAATAAATAAATATATGAAAAGAAATTTAAGAGCCTAAAAGATATTTAGGGAATTAGTAGTCCTAAAATGTAAAAAATATATTTTTTGAAAACAAAACTAATATAAATATTGCAATTATGATGTACCATAAATTATGTGATAGCTTGGGGGTTTGGGCCACAGGTGAAAAGAATTTAAAATGAGGTGTAGGTGACACAAGTCTTAATTAATAGGTGGATGTGACAATTACTTTATTATGAATTAAGAAAGTAGGGAAAGTTTGAAAATAACCCACAAATTTTTAAATTTACACTTTGATTCAAATGCTAGCCTATATAACGAAAAACGGAGGGAAAAAAAGGCGTCTTTCTCACTCTTCTTACCCTTTGTTGATTTCTCTCTCTTAGCAATTTTTGTTGTTCATTGTTGCTGCTGCTTCATTCATCATCTTCTATTTTATTATCATCTTCATCTTATTCTTGTTGACCATTTGTTGTTGTTGTTGTTGTTACCGCTACTGTTGCTATTTGACCAATTTCTTAGGTCAAATTTTGTTTCTAACATCACTTTCCACTTTGGCATTACTTCATAGGAGACGTTGGTAAGTCAAGTTATGATTTTTAGTTGAATTTGTCAAATTGTGTTGTTGTTTTCCAACAATGGATTGAACCCAATCATGAATCCAACATAAAATCCATCTGTTTAAACAGATAAATCATCTGTTGCGACAGATGAGACATCTGTTTCAAAGAAAGACTGATATGTTGGATTCATGTTTAAACAGATGGCTCATCTATCGCAACATTTGACATATATGTTGCAACAGATTAGTTACCTGTTGCAACAAAACCTGAACACAATTCCAACATAGGTTAAAACAGATTAATAACATGTTGCATCAGGTAAGTCATCTGTCGCAACAGGTTAATTATCTGTTGCAACAGTCACTTATCTGTTGGAATCAGTTTCAAAGGTGATTTAGTTATAACATCACTTCCAACAGGCGATTCATCCGTTGCAACAGATATTCAGAACCGTAACATGAGTCCCAACAGGTAAGAATCTGTTGCGACTCATTACTTACCTGTTGTAATAGATGACACATCTGTTGGGATTCGTTCAAGGCACTATGAAATCACTATCAACTTTTTTTAACAAATGACTTTATTTAGGTACCACTAATAGAGGGATTAATAACAATAGGGGTGGATTGTCATGGTCATTGGGTCGAGAAGAGCAATCGATATGTATGGCGTTGAAAGGAGGGTGAAATGCTAGAGACGATAGCTATGACAGTCCAAAGTGATGTTTCGTATGATGATTTTGTGAACTTAATCATCATCTTTTGTGGACTGAATTGTCAACCGGAAGAATTCGCCAACAGCTACATGCACGGTTCCTTTGAAAATCAGAGAGTACTGCCTTTCAAGATAACTGATCAGGTTCGGTTGCGTTCTTATCTAAGTGATTCAACCAGGCCGGTGTTAAGGGTGTACATGGTTGAAAAGACGAGAGAGAATGAGAACCAGAACATAAAAGAAGAAGAAGAAAAAGAAGACTTCTTTGATGATAGGTTGGATGATCTAGACATGAATATTCCAGATGATGATCAAACACCTACGCCCGTTGATGCGACTAATACGATGTGCAGTTTTTCTCAATCGACATAATCTGGAAATCATCAAGACGACGGGACTGGTTTTTTTATTGGAATGTCATTCAAGGACAAGAATGAACTATCTAACACTTTGTTTATTTCTTGCGTGAAAAAAGATTTTAGAATAAAGAAGGTGATTAATTCGAGCAGTGTCTTTTGCTTCAAATGTGCTAATTCGAACTGCAAGTGGTGGTTGAGAGCAGTGAAGTACGCAAGTTTTGATAGATTCGTCATTCATAAACATGAAAAGCATCACACATATGGTTCGGAGCACATCTCGGGCCAAAATCCTCATGCCACGACAAAGATCCTCGGTGAATATTTCAGGAGTAGTTTCCCCGATGGAAAAGGCCCTTCAACAAGGCTTATGGCCAATCAAATCCTTATGTATTTGGGTGTCTTGGTCAGTTATTGGAAGGTATATACGGCCATGGGGATTGTCAAGGACCTGGTTCGGGGGACACTCGAGCATGGGTATGAAGTCCACAAATTTTGGAAGTAAGACGACATTGCATCTGGATGAAAACGGAAGGTTCAAGTACTTTTTTGTATCCTATGGATCTTGGATTCAAGGTTTTCGACATTTGAGAAAAGGCATAGCCGTCGATGGTACCTTCTTGAGGAGTAGGTATAATGGAGTTCTGCTTGCGGCGGTGGCGCAAGATGCGGAGAATCACATATTTCCTGTCGCTTTTTGTGTAGCGGACAAGGAATGTAATGCCTCTTATGAATTTTTTTTAATAACTGCGATGCTGCGTCGAAGATACCGAAGAGTTGTGTTTGTTATCGGATAGGTATCCAATTATTCCAAAGATGGGTGCACTTTTCTTCACTTCTGCTTACTTTGGTTGTTGCATCAGGCATCTTGGAGAGAACATTCGAAACAACTATCACAACGAAAGGGTCGTCACCCTTTTTTATAGAGCAGCTAAAGCATATAGTAGAGAGGAGTTTTTAGACCATTTCAATAAAATAACGGATGTGAATCCCAAGGTAGTAGAATTTCTTGCACGTGTCGGTTTTGAGAGAAGGAGCCGGACATTCTATCCAGCAAATAGGTACATTCTTATAAATTTAATGTCTTATTTGATTTACAAGTTTAGTTTGATGTCGTACTAAGTGATTCTTTTCTATAGGTACAATATTATGACATCAAACATAGCTGAATCGGTGAATTCATTGTTTGGCGATGAAAGAGAATTTTCCATCAAGGCTATGTTTTAAAAAATAAGCAAGAAATATGACAATTTTTGTAACGAAAGGCGTGTGCAGTTCAAGTGCCCCAAAAAAGAACCCGATTTGTTCTCAAAATCGAAAATAAAATATCAATGAACATTAGTTTGGGGAATAGGTTATTCTCTCATAAAATAGCAGATTACAAATTTCGTATCACCGGTCATGGTGATGCTGCCACGATCGATCTTCAAACAAGATCTTGTACGTGTAGAGTTTTTGACTTGGATAAAATACCTTGTCCACGTGCTATGGCAACCCTTCAAGCTTAATACGGCCATAAATATGGACCTTACGAGCGTACCTCTCAATATTGTTCGGTGGAAAAATATGAAATGACACATAGTGGACATATTACTCCGGTGCCTCCCAAAGAATCTTGGGTTGTTCCAGTAAAGCTTATGGGGAGATTAATACCTCCTCCATGTATTGACCCGAGCACTATCAAACCGGGAAGAAAGCCATATAAAAGGAGGCATGGAGTTGGAGAATCATTTTCATCAAGAAGAAACAAGTGCTCCATATGTAAGTGCGCTGACCACAAAAGAACTACATGCCCGAATTATAATCCACCATGATCTTTGTAATTGTAGAAACTTGTGTTGTTTTTTGTTTTTTTGTTTGTTGTGGACTTTTATATATTTAACTCATTGTTGTGAACCTAATGTTATCATTTATTATATATAAAATATCTTTTTTTTTTAAATAACTTGTGCATCAATAAAATGAGGCAAAACATGAACTTAAGTAATACAGCAGACCACAATTATTCTCAACAGTTGCATAAACAACTAGAATACTTTCCTCCAACAGATGAAAATCTATCGAAATAGATGGATAATCTGTTGAAACCCAACAGATGACCAATCGGTTCAAACTATTGTAAGAACTCAAAAGCCAAAATTGCTAGTGCTACTGGATTCAACATTGCCTCCAACCGTCGACATGTTAACATGTATTATTTTAGAAGAAAACAGAATGAAAATTGTATAGGAATTAAAACGCCAAAGTCTGACTAAAAGTAAATTTTTCATTAAATGAAAAATAAAATACATACGCTAAAAGAAAAAACACATTCTAATTATTATTATCATCATTATCATTAATGACAGCCGACCAATCAACTCGCAGTAGCAGGGCTCTCATCAGCCTCTGCATCTCTCTGAACATTGTCGCTCTCATATAGACTAACTCATTCTGCAGGTCATTAACCTGCCTTTGAAGTTCCCGCACAATGTCACGTAGAATAGCAATGTTCTGAAAAGGATCAACCATATCTAGAACATGCATGAATTGAAAAATGTTCACAATGTAATACAGCGTATACGACCAACTGATAAATTTACGCCAAAAAAAACTTACCTCAACGAGAAAGGAATATGCTCTTTGAAGAGAAGTGGTTGAATATGTCACACGAAAGGAAAAAATGCAAGAAATAAATAGAGTTGAATGAATATTGAGGGACCTATAATATAATCTGGACGTGTCAGGCCAAAAGGCAGGACTGTTCAGCTCCATTGTATTAATTACATTCAAACTGGTGGCATTTTGTTTTTTGTGGAAAGTTGCCACTTTTTCTTTTACACTAATTACTTCTTACCTTTTCATAGCGGTTTGAGACTTGATAAAAGTCGTTATTATTGAGTTGTTGCAACAGACCGTCTAGCATTTTTAACATATTTAGCATCTGTTGCAACAGATGGACGAATTGAATGTTCAACAGATGGCTGTCAAAACAGATTTACCATCTGTTGTAATAGATGGTTTGTATATGCAACAAATAAGACATCTGATGCAACTTATGTATTATCTGTTGCAACAGATGGACAATATGTATAAGTTGGAGGAGATGTTTTGATATCTTCTGACGACTGATTCGTTAGTTTCAGTTTCAACAGATGGAGTATTCGATTTATTAGTTGTTTTGAATGTGTGAGATAAAAAGTCTTCACCTTTTTTTAATAGTCCCTCCGTTACGTATTAGTTGGGCCCCATGGGTTTGGCACACCAATTAATAAAAATATAAATTAGGTGATTGTTTTACCAAATTGGCCTTATTAATTATGATTAGAAAGTATAAATATGAATAATATACTTTATGTAGTCATTTAATAATAGAGGTAATCTTGAAAGAATATAATAAAATTCTCTTGATTTTATAAATAGGAAAACTAAATTGAAACAAACATATTTAGAAAGAAGTAATCACATGCGTGCAGATTAATTAAACAAAAAAGTTAGGTCTATCGCAACAGATTTACCATCTGTTGCAACATATAGATTATCTGTTTCGACAGATGGACCATATGTTTGAAGGAGATGTTTTGATTTCTTCCAACAGCTGATTCGTCAGTTGCAACAGATGGAGGGTTCAATTCATTAGCTGTTTTGAATGTGTTAAGATAAAAAGTCATGACTCTTCACACCTCCATTTTAATAGTTATCACATTTGTGCAGATGAATAAACAACACTGACAAGTCCTGATGGGGTAGGAAGAATAAGATGCGTGCAATGGATCCCATTTTCATGCACGCGAGTTATGTATATTATTGATCAGGCTACCGTGAAGACACATAAAGTGCAATGATTTTGTGAATGCCATTTTTTACCGATGATTATACACTGATCCTTCAAACAAGATCCTGAATTATATAGTTTAGTTTGACAGGTGTGAATTGATAAGGCCGAAGGGTTCTAAGACGATGGTGTCGATACCCCGTTACAATTTAATGACACAATTCATGCACATATTTTTGTGTCAAGTTTGGGGAAGGGTTCAAATTTTTGGTGGCAGTGTAAATATCCAATAGTGATTGGACCGATTTTAATGGCACAATGGACTTCTTGAAAGGCCTCTGAAGCCTCGCAATGCAGCAAACAACGATAGAACCAATAGAAATTTCCCTGGTCCAAATTTATATGGATTGATTGGTGGAGGAAACTATTATACAACAAAAGGTGTTTGGGAGAAAACATGTGTGGGAAGAGAGAGGTTGAGAAGGCCATATATCATCTTAGTACTTGTTTAAGAGGATACACAGAGTCAATTCCTCTTGACCATTCTTCTTTTTCTTCAACGACTAATGGATTTTCATTTTTGGATACACTTTCACATTCGCATCTCATCCAGTTTTTTTCATTTTTCATGTCAATTTCATAAGCTAATTTCGCTACACTTTCCTTCCGACCTTGTGTATTCTCTTAAACAAGTACTAAGATGATATATGGCCTTCTCAACCTTCCTCTTCCCGCACAGGTTTTCTTCCAAACACCTTTTGCTATATAATAGTCTCCTCCAACAACCCATCCTTATAAATTTGGACTAGGGAAATTTCTATTGGTTCTATCGTTGTTTGCTGCATTACGAGAATTCGAAGGCCTTTCAAGAAGTCCATTATGCCATTAAAACTGGTCCAATCACTATTGGATATTTACACTGCCGCCAAAAACTTGAACCCTTCCCCAAACTTGACACAAAAACATGTCACAAATCGTGTCATTAAATTGTAACGGGGTATCGACACCACCGTCTTGGTCCCTCAGCCTTGTCAGTTCGAACCTAATAGTCTTAACTGTAAAATTCCATATCTTGTTTGAAGAATAATGCCTAATACGTAAAGAACAAAAATTCACAAAATCATTGTACTGGATGTGCGTTTTCATGATAGGTTGATCAGTAATACATACCTCCCACATATGAAGTGGTTCCATCTGAAAGCAGTTTATTCCTCCGAACCCGTCTTTACTCTATCCTTTAATGCTGGCCGGGCAAAAGTGGATCCAATTTCACTTCCTTTTGTCTGCAAACAAGAAAAATACATTTGATGTCAAACAAGAGAAGAACAAAAAGAACATTACAAAAGGGTAACACAAAATTGAGTGAATCAACAGATGACCAATATGATGCAACAAATTACCCATCTATTCAATCGATGAGGGATCGTTTACAAAAGATGGATGACATGTTATAACAGATCGTCCATCTGTTGGAATAAATCAAACCAGCCTTGCTACTGGTTTGATTTCTTTAAAAAGTTGCTCTGTTTGTTCCAATAGCTGATTCACCAGTTGCAACAGTTGAGGAAATTGTTGCAACACCACCACCACCAGCATCAACAACAAAGAAACAAACAAAACAACATCATACGTTCCAACACCATCCACAGTACAAACATCACATGTTCCAACACAACCACCACCCCCAACAACACCACCACCAAAGTACCAAACAAAATACAAAAAGAAACTATACTGATAATAAAGCTTTTTATGTTCTCCCAACAGATGGCTTTTTTTGCATATATTAATAAAAGCAATGGTTCGTTCATTCAAGACATAAAAGTCACCTTTCCTTCAATTTTCTCAATAAATAGCAAACTGGTAATGGGTAAATCATTGATAGCGACAGATGTAAATAACTAATTTAATGACATACAAAGAAGAAGACGAGATGAAAAGAACAACTTTGAACCATCCTGCAATGTCAAAAAAAACAAACGGATCAGAACATCTAGTTCAGTCGAGAAAAGATATTGATTAGTTGAGATCCCAAAGGATCCTCCTCCAAAATAAGAGAGAAAAGAGAGGAAAAAAGAAAACAACAAAGATAGTTGAGAATAAAGAATAAAGAAGAGTTATGAGTTGAGTCTAGTCTAGACTACTTTATGGCTGAAGGAGAGAGAGTTCTAGATATGGGGGATTTTAAATATTCATTAATAACTTTTGAGGGTCACGAGGAGACGGTGACATTGAAAAGACCAGATAAGACTACTCACTCAGGAGGTTTTTGAGTTATTAAAGTTATACCGAGTAATATGTTTTACCGCCTTAGTCTTTTAACTATTTTATCTCAGACAGGAAATACCTAAATTGCTTTATAAAAAAAGGATAAAAAAATATTTAAGTGCAACAGATGACTTAATCTGTTTGATAGTTTACAACAGATTCGTGATATGTCACAACAAATGACGTAATCTGTTTGAGAGTTTACAACAGATGCGTGATATGTTATAATATATTACCTAATCTGTTTGATTTGATCCAACAGAAAAGACATGTGTTGCAAGATATTGAACATTTGTTTATATATAATTTCAATTGAGTTTATATGTTAGCCTAAAACCTTAATTGAATGTGATTTCTCGTAGGGTCAAATACAACTTTAATTGAGTCTTTTGGCAATTTCATGATGAGACGGTACTGCATTCCTCCGACCAGAGTCGTCGATCGATCACTCTCAGCCGAGCCGATTCTTACTACCTCATATGTTAGACTAATACCTTAATTGATTAATCTAGAACTAGGGTACTAATACCTTGATTGAATAATCTGGGACTAGGGGTGAGTTCTTATAAGGTCAACTACAACTTTAATTGAATTTTTTGGCAATTGCATGATGAGATGGTACTACGTTCCTCCCGACTAGAGTCGTCGATCGATAACTCTGAGTCGAACCAATTCTTACTACCTCATATGTTAGACTGATACCTTAATTAGTTAATCTAGGACTAAGGTAATAATACCCTAATTAAATATATGGTCAACTACAACTTCAATTGAGTCTTTTATTAATTTCATGATGAGACGGTACTGCGTTCCTCCCGACCAGAGTCGGCGATCGATCACACTGAGCCGAACTGATTCTTACTATGTCATATGTTAGACTAATACCTTAATTGATTGATCTAAGACTAGGGCTGAGTTCTCATAATGTCAACTACAATAGATGATAACGGCTATTTGATAATTTACACCAGATGGGTAATCTTTTGCAACATATGACTCAATACACTTGATAATTTACAACAGATGGATAATCTGTTTGATAGATTACAACAGATTCATGATCTGGCGCAACAAATGGCTTAATCTGTATGATAGTTTACAACAAATGTGTAATATGCTACAACAAATTACATAATCTATTTTATCCAACAGAAAAGACATCTGTTGCAACAGGTTGAACATTTGTTTATATATAATTCAATTGAGTTCATATGTTAGACTAATACCTTAATTGAATGTGAGTTCTCATAGGGTCAACTACAACTTCAATTGAGTCTTTTGTCAATTGCATGATGAAATGATACTGCGTTCCTTCCGACCAGAATTGGCGATCAATCACTCTGAGCCGAATCGATTCTTACTACCTCATATGTTAGACTAATACCTTAATTGATTAATCTAGGACTAGGGTACTAATACCTTGATTGAATAATCTGGGACTAGGGGTGAGTTCTCATAGGGTAAACTATCGATTAGTCTAGGACTAGGGGTGAGTTCTCATAGGGTCATCCACAACATATGGCAGTACCTATTTGATAATTTACAACATATGGGTAATTTGTTGCGACATATGATAATCCATTTGATAATTTAAAACAAATGGGTAATTTGTCGCAATAGATGACTTAATCTGTTTGATAATTCACATCAGATTCGTAATTTGTTGTTACCTAATCAGATTGATAATTTACAACAGATGAGAAATCTGACGCAACATGTTGAACATTTGTTTTTGTTAATTTCAATTGAGTTCATATGTTAGACTCCTAAATTGATTAATCTAGGACCAGGGGTGAGTTTTCACAGGGTCACCTCCTAGAGTACTCGTTCCAAATTAATTTTAAAAATAATTAAGATCATTTCGGACCAAATTAACATTTTCAAAACTACTTATCATTCTTTTTCAAAATACAAATCAACCCATACAAAATATTTCATCATTTCAAATCTCGAGGTCTGGCTCTTTCTCTCTCATTCTCACTCAACAATACAGTACAGACAATAACTATTCAATAAATTTGCTCCACCTCCACAACAAATTGCTTTTTTTCTCATTTTCAACCACATAGGTGTTATTTTCTTTGTCTTTGTAGGAAATAGAGTTCGAGAAGAGCTCTATATTTGTTTTTTTTTTCCCTAAGAAATAAGGGCTTTTAAGTTAATGATGAAAAATAAAACTTTTAGTTGTATTATCTTCGAGAATGAGTTTACAATTTTGAGTTTTGATGGTAAAATCGTAGGAAGAACTCGAGAAATCCCTAGTTTCCATCGCAGTGTTCCATTGACTGTCATGGTATATTTGGATAGTGTTGGTAGTGGTGGTGGTCGTCGTGGTGGCACTGGTGGTGGCATTGGTTGGTGGTGTTTGTGTTGGTGTCGGTATTCATGGTGTTTGTTTGTCTGTTGGCATTGGTTGGTGGTGTTTGTGGTGGTGGCTGTTGGTATGTCGGTATTTGTGGTGTTTGTAATGTATTTTTTAAAATCTATGCATATATCAACGGTAATATAATTTTTGTTTTTCTTTGTCTGTAGGTAAAATATGTCTCCCAAAAGAAAAGAAAGTAAAAGTAGATCAACGTCTGACCACTAAAAAAAAGACTACAGTACAGAGGGATTCGGAGGAGCTTCCTAAACAATCTAAGTCAGGGAAAAGTGAAGCTGAGGAGAGATATAAAAACAACATTGAGGGAGGTGGACAAGGTTCTGTAGATGGTGATGAAGAAAATGAAAGTGAGAATGAGGAGGAATTGGAGAGTCAGAAAGAGAAAGAGGATGATCATCAACATGATAATAATGGATCACCGACAGGGCATGAGTTAATATCGACATCCCAGCATGATCCTGTCAAAACATTTAGTAGTGACAGGTTTGAAGTTACGATGCTGATAAATGACCCAGAAGGAAAACAACTAACTGCTCAAATTGTACTTAAATGTCAGATAGGGAAAATTTTGAACATTTTATAAAAATTATGAAGAACAAAAACATAGGCGGACATTTTAAGAAGAGCTACTTTGGACGCTTTCTTGAGCTACCTGAGAACCCCTCTGCCCGTATCCGTTTCCCTATGATGATGGTATATAGTCTTCTCAAGCACAGGATCAAGTACATGGGGGATGATAAAGATCTAGAGGAGGGGTGTAAAAAGAAGATGGATGAATCTGGATTAACTATTGTGGCATGCCTATTTGTTTTGGCTTGCAAGAGTTTGCCATAGTGACGGGCCTGAGATGCCATCGTCCAGAAGGACCGCCACCCCAAAAAAGATCCAAGGCAAGAAAATGCAAGGAAAAAATAGATGGGTTGTTTGACATTGCTCAACGTGGCTACAAAGCATCGGATTTATTGATAGATCTCGAGGATAAAACTATACCAGAGTAGTACAGGGAGCAATTGTGCTTAGTTTGGTTTGTCCATTTTTTTATATTGGCAAGAGACGTCAACAAGGTCATAGAAGATGATTTGTTAACGTGTACTGAGGATTTTGATAAATTCAACAATTATCCCTGGGGATATGACTGCTTCTACTTGACTGTCCAATATTTACTGACAAAGCTATCCTCTGGGACGACCACATTATACGGCTTTCCTTGCGCTCTCATGGTAAAATTAATCACTAATTTTACTCATCCATTAATTTATATTGAATATAATTATTATGATTTTGTTTTTCTTGCTTCCTGTTTACACTTTTTAGGCTTAGGCATTTGAAGTCATTCCTCCCTCCGAAAGCAGTTAATGGATTACCCGGATGAGGTTTCTCATCCAACGATGTTTAGGTGGTTGACTGCAAAGAGAAACACCAATATTAAGGAGGCTGATCTCTTTAAACCCTCGGGATGATGCAATACGTCTTCTTCAAGAAAAATAATTCTACTCAAAGATAAGAAAGATATTGAACAAATGTTATAACTGGTGCATGAGATGTTATATCTGATACACTAGATGGGACATCTGTTGCGATGGGGTATATCTTGCATCAGATTACCCATCGGTAGCTTTGGTTCTCTGAACCCGACTCCTAAAAGATTAACCATCTACTGCAAATTATGCAATAGATGTTTAATCTGATAACATATCATTCATCTGTTGCAACGTATAGATCATCTGTTGCATAACAGATTACCCGTCTTGTACAGTTGTTGCAATAGATGATTGATATTTTGTATTAGATTAACCATGTGTTGCTATGTTTCTCTAAACCAGACTCAAACAGATTTTAACTATATACTGCAAACTATGCAACGGATGGTTTTTTTTAAATGTAGCCCAACTGTGAAAATTATTATATTATATGATCTAAATGCATCTGTCTTTTTTTTCCTTTTTATAGGTTGTGCATTCATGGATCGTGCCTACTGAGGAGAATCGGTGATGACTTCTTATATTACTCTAGGTCATGTTGATACTATTACAGACCCAATGGTGGAGTTAATAAAGGAGGAATTGGCTGGAGCAACAACCATAAGAAGAGAGGTTAGGCAAGGTCAGCCTAATGTTGAGGCTCTTCATGACCAACCTTTTACTAAGGCAGATCCGGGTGCTTCTTCTGGTGGAGTTGTTGGTGTTGGTGGCAGGTATGCTGCTGCTGCTACCACTCATAATGATGAGCATATTGATGCTCAAGAAAGAATAAATATGTTTGAAAACACCCCTTTTCGCCCTTACATAGGTCCCTCTCACCCCTCTTCACCCTCGTGTTCTCGTTGTGAATGCGATGAGTGCAAGGACAGATAGGATAAACTCTTTGAAAAAGTAGAGGCTATCTCTAAAGTTATTGAGGAATTCAAATCCAAGAGGTGTGTCATACCATCCAAGAAGGTGAGGGAGCCACACACTCCTACAACGTTGGTTAGGATAAATAAAAGAGCAATTAGAGACGTACTTTCTGCACGGAAATCAAAAGAAATTACAATTCCTCCCTCTCCAAAAGCTGTTGAAGTTTTGGGGCCAGTCAAGAAGGTGAATATATATGCAGAACTTAGAGCCGAAGAGAAGAGGGATCTGCGATAGGATAAGAATGCCAAGCCAGGCACACCAAATTACCCCAAGCCTCCCTTTTCCCCCTAAGAGTTCCAGACTATGACTGATATGCGTATACCATACGAGGACAAGGCAAGTTTACTTTTCCTAACATAGCCCTTCTAATCTACCCCATGAAGAAGAAGCTATGCAACAGATTTCACATCTGTTGCAACAGCTGGGTATACTGGTGCAACTGGTTGTGTTCTGTTGCAACTTATTATCCATCTGTTGCATAAGTTGCATTGGATCATTGATTCAGAGAACCCTATGCCACAGATGGATCATCTATTGCATCTTTACAATTACTAACCTATTTAAAAATTCACTTCTTATCTCACAGCATGTTGACATAATTCTCTTCCTCATGAGGAAAAGGCAATTAACGTACCGGGAAGCTTATGATGCTGCCGATAGAATAATGGACCTCAACTTCTGCAAGAAGCTCAAGGATAGGTACGATCAACTCAATAGAGATGCGTCATCCCTTGGCGTGGGACTTGATTTCCTAGTTCCTACGTTGTTCTTGGATGAAGAGGAAACATTAAGATATGTTAGAGGGGACAAGTCAAATTAACACGGCAAGAGTTGGACCGAGGCAAAAAGGATTCTTGCAGTCATTAGCGTGAACGGCATGCATTATCGGGCTGTTGAGATACTACTCAAGGAGGGAAAGATTAATGTTTATGACTCCAACGTACCTCTCGTCGATGATTTCGATCTTTTTCTCCTCGTAGAGCCACTGATGGTGCTGTTGCCCATCTTGTTAAGGGAGAGTAAACTGATGAATCATTTGCCAAAGGAAGTGTTGATGAAGAAATCATGGGATTTTAAAGGTTGAAACAGGGGAATGATCCTTCCAAAAGATGATGCCGCTAAAGCAAGCGGTTCGCATGCTTTTGCACACATTGAATGTTTGCTGACCGACACAGAAATGGCCGAGCCAACGACTTTTATATGCGACAACGCTGTGGCAAACCTGTAAGAGGTCTGGGCTTATGGGGTACTAACTGGACGCTTGATGCCTGTGTTTATAGAAGAGCCTGTGAAATATAAATTTTCAATTTGAAGTCACTCTTCACTTTATTACATGTACATGTAGTGACAATAATTTTTTTCTGATGAAAGTTGAGTTTTTTATAATGCAATATATTAGATTGTCAATCTATTGTAAAATATCTTTAATCCGTTCTGCCAGATAATTTATCTGTTGCAATAGGTTGGTCATCTGTTGCATTACGCCGATGTTATTTCTATGAATAATCTAATAATCTAAGTCTAATCTGTTGCAACAGTGGGAAGACCTGTTTGATAATTTCCACAGATGACCTAAATTTTACAACATATGCCTAAATCTTTTTGATATTTTCCAACAGTTACGCTTGAATGTCCATGTGCTCGTCGACAACAAACCAGTAGCAAATACACACACCACCATGAAAATTTCAGCAATTAGGCTTCAATATCCATGTGCCCAACAACACTAAACCAGTAGCAATAACGACAACAATGTAGTATCTTCTTGCTTGATTTTGTTTCTCTTCATAAGCCTTGACTTTGTTCAACAAACCCCAAATTACACGGTTTGCTTGTGAAGGGTGTCGTTCTTCATACCAATCAAAGTAATCGCATTCACCCAATTTATATAAAAAAGAGAACACAATTACAAAATAATTACAAGTCAATAATTAATTAATTAATTAAATAAAAAATATTATATTTGAAATCTTACAAGTAAAAAATCTACGACCCGGATTTTGTTGAGTCCAAGAAATATTTAACAGAGGTTCATGACCGCACTTACAATATCGAAAATCTTTATGACAAAAAATAGTGGAAGATGCGCTCGACATTGTCAAGGTCATTTGGAAAAAATGAAAGTAATAATTTAAAGAATTTGGATAGATAACAGAAGATGACGATGAAGAAGAAGATTTGGAAATTTAGGGTTAAATTTTAGGAGGAAGATGAATATATAAGATAATGAGGGAAAAAAATGACCGTTGGGTGCCAAGTGACGGCAAGTCAGCGAAATGTGCCAGGATTGACACTAACACATTTGATGCCTATTTTATTTTACGTGTTTAAAATGAAGATGTCTACTTGATGCCTATTTTATTTTAGGTGTTTGAACTGAACACCGTCGATGGGTTGTGCCTTTTTATTTCAATTCACTTTAACCTTTTTACACGTAGTCAAAATTTTTTATGTCCAACGTTAGTTGAATTTTTATAATGCAGCAGATTCTCCATCCGTTGTCACAGTTATCCTACTTGTTCTGACATATAGTTTATCTGTTGCAATAGATTGGTCATCTATTGCAGTATCTCGATGTTTTTATCTAAAGTTCATCTGTTGCAACAGTGGAAAGACCTGTTTGATAAATTCCAACAGATAACCTACCTGTTGCAACATATGTATAAATCGGTTCTATTATTCCAATAGATGTGTCGTCTGTTGCAACATATGTCTAAATCTGTTATTTTTTTCCCAATAAATGTGTCATCTGTTGTATTATCTTGATGTTTTTATCTAAAGTCCATCTGTTGTAATAGTGGAAAGACCTGTTTGATAAATTCCAATAGATCACCTAACTATTGCAACATATGTCTAAATCTGTTCAAATTTTCTAATAGATGTGTCGTCTGTTGCAACAGATACATTATCTATTGCAATACTTGAATCTAGGATAATTTTTCAATTAATAAGTTCAAATCTAAGGAATAAAGAAAATTCGTAGACAAAATAAAATAAATTGAAGCCTTCATAAATTAGCTGAAATAAGTCAACAAATAAATGAAATGTAAAAAAATTATTATGGGTACAGATCTCAACAGATACATCAACAATAATTTAAGTATACTTCCAAGGATTGCTTTGACAAGCTCAAGCTATAAAGATCTACTCAGTATGGACAAGTTGTTCTTCATCAGGTGCTATAGAATTGGGCTTTGCAAGTCGTGGATCTTCATTGTCGCTTGCGTATGGTTTCTGCGCTTTCTATTCTCCGTATTTCCATTAAAATAGTAGTATATTGTCAATGTTGTTCAGCAGTAGCTTCTTCTACATCCACTTGGATAGCTAGAATTGGTCAATGCTAATCACGGAGATACAACAAAACGGAAAAGGATAACTCATCTCTTCTAGCAAATCAAACAGGTCTTCCTCCCATTTTAAATTATCCCAAACATATTTTATTTTTGTTGCAACAATGAATCATCTGTTGGGATAAATTTCTACATGAGGAAGACCCTGTGTAATAATTTCCAACGGATGAACTATTCGTTCCAACATATAAATCATCTGTTGCAGCAGATAGATCGTCTGTTGGTACAAATAAAAGTTGTACGAAGAGCTTTTTGATTTGCTAAAACAGATGAGACATATGTTGCACCAGATAAAGTATCTGGTGCAATAGGTTAGTCAACTGTTGCAATAGATGTATATATTTGTTTGATAATTTTCAGCAGATGTGTCATCTGTTGAACCAGATATATGTCTGTTTGTTTTGTCAGTTGGAAGACATAATGTATTCACCTTCTTCAGCTCGTGCTGCTCTTCTTTGGACATTATACGTTGCTCAGTGCAACACATAGACAGAGGAGTTGTAATTTCACTTTTTTTAGATGCCTGATAATGCCCTGGAAATCACTCTCCTTCTTCTCTTAACCCTAATCTCTAATGGAGTGGATGGAAATAAAATCCTTTTTGATGAAATGAGACCCCTCTTAGATGTCAATTCCTTTACAGAAGCAGTTAATGCATTAATAACCTTAATCACTACATCATGTTTCACCCTGCAGTCTTGACATTTGCATGCAGAACATTCGCTGGGAAAGGCAAAATCTGTATAACTAGTATGATCATACTCATAATGGTTTGCTTTAAATACTGTAAGAGGAGCATCATTAGCACCAACAACAGCACCACTACCACCACCAATAGCTCCATCAACAACAACAAGGCCACCCTCCAAAATTATTTTTCTTGTAATGGCTGTTGCTCTAAATAATTCTATTTTTCTTCTGTCGATGACCTTAGGGTCCGATAAAGTTTGCACAGACCGTAAAGTAAGAAAAAATGGAATCTTCAACTCTCGATTGGTCGGAACTAGCGACGGATGCACATTCTAACATAAATCATTACATATATTAGAATGATGATTAGATCATTCAAAATAAAATATTAATTAAAAGAAAAAATTAATTATAATTATACTTACTGCA
>NC_061113.1:14922071-14960343 GCF_002878395.1 Capsicum annuum | reverse complement strand
GAAGGATGCACATTCTAACATAAATCATTACATATATTAGAATGATGATTAGATCATTCAAAATAAAATATTAATTAAAAGAAAAAATTAATTATAATTATACTTACTGCATCCTTCAGGGGGTTGAAGAGATCAAGAAATTTTGCATTTTTATGAGTTTTGGCCGACAACCATCTCAAGATTCTTGGACAGGAAACTCCTTCTGGTAGTTCACTCGTTGTCTTAAATAAGGAATGGCTTCAAACGCCCAAGCTTATAAAATAACGCCAATACATCAAAACCATTATTGAGCAAAAAAAAAATGAATGATATCATAATAGAAGAAAGAAATATTTACCATGAAAGCCCATGGAAAGCCATATAAGTTGACTGTCTTTGACGCTAACGGAGTCAACAATTATTTGACAGTCATTTTAAAGCTTTCATACCCCCATGGATAGGTGTTAAACGCCTCAAGATCCTCGGAGAGCTTTATTAAACTGAGGCTTATGTTGTTGTTAACGTCTCTCGCCCAAAAAATATTATGTACAAACCAAATCAAGCACAATAACAGCTTGTGCTTCTTTGAAAGTCCTTTACCTTTCAACGCTTCTATCAAATTTTTGTTTTTGAAGCTTGGACCAACAATGGACACTAGGTCATCACGATCACACGACTTGCCTTTGCCTTTTTTTGGTGTGCGGGGTGCTTTTTTTGGGTTAGAATACGTATAACTTGAGAAAGAGAATAACATTTTAGTCCAATAACTATGGTAAACTCCTTCCAACCAAAACAAACAGGCATGCCACAGTAATTTATCCATACTTCATCCATCTTATCTTTGTTTTCATACATAAACCTATGCTTGAGAAGTTCATATACTATTTTCATTTGGCAACGAGCATTGTTGTCTTCCAGCAAATCAAGATATTTTCCAAAGCAGCTGTCCCTGAAATAAGCATCTAATTTTTATTCTCAAAGTATTTTTTTGAAGGCGTCAAAAGATTTTCCCATGGCTGACTTAACCACAAAATTACTCATTAAATCTGTGGCACCATCGCACTACATTCTCACAGGATAATGATTAATGCTGAAGGCTTTGACCAGCTCTTCGGTGGAAGGGCTATTAGCATCCACATTATCTCTTTTGAAATATTTCTCCTCTCCGTATTCATCATATTCTGCTCCCGATTGAGATAACGTTTGTAAAGCAAATTCATAGAGTGGTAGATGTAGCCTAGCTGCTTCACTTGTTCCTTTACTTGGAATTGATTCGGTTTTTGTTCTTTTGGGAACCATATTATCTAAAATTAACAGGAACATAAAGTAATATATTATTGTTGATTAATGCATCGGTAAAAAAGAATAACAGTAAATCAAATAAGCAAAACAATAAAATAGCAGTTGTAACAGATCACCGATCTGTTACACCAGGTAGTATATCTGTTGCAGCATATAACCAAACTGTTGCAACGGATGAGTAATCTGTTGCAATAATACAAAACATACCACTCATTTTTTAAGATAGATGAATGGTCTGTTCAACAGATCACACAACTACTGTGAAATTATCTGTTGCAATATATGAGTGATCTGCTGGAACAGTTAAATAATCTATAGCAACGACTGAGTAATCTGTTGCGATAATACAAAATATATCACTCATCTGTTGAGAAAGATGAATGGTCTGTACAATAGGTCACACATCTGTTGCAACACATGAGTGATTTGTTGGAACAGTTATCAACGGTCAATATTGTTTATATTTCTTCCAACATAGGTTCATCTATCGCAGCAGATGAATGATCAGTTGGAAAAATCAAGTCTTGGACTTTTCCTGTAGGAAGAGTTGGTAGGATTTTATCCAACAGGAGGTTCATCTATTGCATCAGATCATTAATCTGATGGTTCTTCCATTGCACCTGATGGTTAATTAGTTGCATCAGATATTTTATCCGAAGCTTAGTCTGTTGCAACATATGGTAAATCTGTTGCATTAGAATTGTAATATGATAGTTCTTCTGGTGCATCAGATGGAAAATATGTTTCATCATATGGGTAAATTATCCTTTTGTTTTTATAAACACAAACAATAAAAATCAAACTTAAAAAAAATGCAACAAACAACAAAATATCATAATTCACTTCGAAAAGAGAAGAGAAGAGAAGAAATACTAGAAATTAGAGTTTTATTCAGGCCGCATTTCAAATTAGTCCAACAAATATTGAAATTGTTAACCAATACTATAAGAGAAGTTGGCTCAAGTTTCTCGTTTTCTTCAAAACTAAAAAGACCATAAATTTTTACCTGTGAAAGAAGAAAAGGACCGATGGAGAATTACAAGATGTTGTGGCTGGAGAGCAAGGCTGTTACGTCGATTGAAATCGAAAAAGAACTGGAATTCCAACTATTTGTAGTCGGATGTTGAAGTCACCGAGGATTGAAATAAGAAATTTACAGAACAGTTGGTTGGGAGAGAGTTGAGAGAAACTATCGAGAGAGGGATGAGAGACAGGTTGATTTAATTAAAGAGGGGAACTCGAAGTCCAACTATTTGTCGTCGGGGGTTGAAGGAAGAAATTTTGCAGAACTGTTGGTTGGGAGAGAGTTGAGAGAAGCTGTCGAGAGAGAGGAGAGAGTGATTGATTTGGATTGAAGAGGGTGTGGGTTGGGTTGATTTGTATTTTTGAAAAGATTAGAAAGTTTTGAAAATATTAATCAAGTCCACAATTAACTTGATCAAGTTTCCTAATAATGTTTGACCCTATCCGTTGGTCAATGTCACCAATCCTTCATTCAAGACTTAAAAGACACCTATTCTTCAATTTTCTTAACTTAATAAGCTAATATTGTTTTTTTTTTTAAAAAAAACCACGACTATTTATGAAAAAAATAAAAGTTGTCTACTATATTAAAATAAAATTTCATACAATTATAGGCGTACCGTACATATATACGCATTGATATAAATTATATAGGACTCGAATGTCAAATTTTTTACTTACGAATTCTTTTTGTTTATGTGTTCAATCTCGAGCTTGAATTTATACTTTATAGGGTCACACTTTTTTTTTTTGCTTACATGAAGTTTGTTTGGTAAGTTTTTTTTTTTCGATCTGTATTTTCTCTGTACTTTGGACTTTCTTTTATAATCGTCAATCTTGTGTGATTAGAGGGACTTCATCAGTTTCCTTAGAGGGAAGTGGTGAACCGTTTGTGGTCATTGACTTGATGCAGCTAGACCGTGTTTCATTGGATTTGCACTCAGGGACGGCTTGGGTGCAGGGTGGTGCAACGCTTGAACAGACTTATTATGCCATTTCCCAAGCCAGCAATGTCCACGGCTTTGCAGCAGGTTCTTGTCCAACTGTGGGCGTTGGTGGGCATATTTCTGGTGGTGGTTTTGGATTTTTGTCAAGAAAATATGGAATT
This sequence comes from Capsicum annuum, assembly GCF_002878395.1. Classification (NCBI taxonomy): domain Eukaryota; kingdom Viridiplantae; phylum Streptophyta; class Magnoliopsida; order Solanales; family Solanaceae; genus Capsicum; species Capsicum annuum. Next base: position 14,956,931 of record NC_061113.1, on the reverse strand, counting down.
GCTGTTGATAGCGTGGTGGACGCTCTTCTTGTTGATGCACAAGGACAGATATTGGACCGCGAATCCATGGGAGAGGAAGTCTTTTGGGCTATCAGAGGTGGTGGTGGCGGAATATGGGGAATCATATATGCCTGGAAAATCCGATTGCTCGAAGTTCCCAAGACTGTCACAAGTTTTAGTAGTCTCTAGGCCTGGTTCCAAAAGTGTTGTCTCGCGATTAGTTCACAAATGGCAATTCGTTGCACCAAAGTTAGTTGATGACTTTTACCTATCCGTCTCCATTAGATCAGCTGCTGTTGCCAGTAGAGGAATTGGCGAAATGAATGCCCAGTTCAACGGATTTTACCTAGGTTGTGTTAATAGTATTTATAATAATAATATTGTTGTAAATCTATAGATAAATAATAATATAAATAACTTCATTACTTTGCATACTAAAAAATAACTTAATTTCATTAAACATATGAAACAAGCAGATACCATTTACGATGATCTTTTTGGTATGGAGAACAATAATTAATAGAATCCTAAAAAATGAGATATTAACAAAGTTGGAATAACATTCAATTAAAGTTCGATTACTATCTACTTAAGTGGTGTGAAATTTGCAGGTCAAAATATATTGTATTTATTATTATATTTATCTTTATTATTTAAACTAATTTATCGTATTTAATGTAATATTTGAATTCATTAAAATGAGGTATACGCGTAAGACGCGTATTCCTAAACTAGTATTAGTAATTATATGTGTGCATTTATATATATCTTTTGATCTACCATTCTATTTAAGCTTTTTTAAAATTCTAATAAGTCCAATGTCCGCATGAAAACAAAAAACTCAGGGATCAAATTTTATTTTTGTAAAGGTTGTTCTGTGTTTTATGGATTTAGAATTCAATTTTTTAACGTCAAAAAAATTTATTAATAGTATTTGATTTTCTTTTGCATTAATTTTAGAGGTATTTTGAAGACAAATGACGATGATAATATATACACAATAGATGAATAAAACAATGAAAGCAATTTAGTTAATGCTATGTACCAAGTAACAAACTCTTTCGATGCATTAAAGTTAAAGAATTTGAGATGTTTTATTAAGGACGGTGAGACTCCAACCATCTCATCACAAGCCATATCAATTTACTACTTATGAAATTGGCAATGATCCTGAGACTCAATGTCAAATATGACTAGCATATGATCAGGAGACTCAGTGTCAAATATGACTAGCATTTTTGTCTCATGCATATGATGGAGACTAAGGTAAATAAATATTTTATCACGTAAATACAAAAAGGGATCATTAGCCTAGAGAATCAAATAGGGAATAGGCCATGAGTTCACTTGCTTGCCCGAAGATGAAGGGAAAGAAAGGGATACCAGGGACAGAGTAACCGAGTATATAAAAAAAGAAAAATAATCGTAACACAAATATGATTCAAATTGATGCGTCTCCCTTAGCATGTGGCAAAAAAGGAAAAGAGTTACTATATGGCAAATGCAAAAGTTATATTTATGTTTACATATATTAAAATATGAAAGATTTTTGAAAAGTGATTTGAACTTTTACACTATTAAAAATCTCTGCAATAGATAAAATTATTTAATTTTAAATAATCAAACGTTAAATGTGATTAAACTAATTTCAAGAAACAATAAAAACAAACATGGTTCTCCTAATAACTATACCATATCATAGCAGGGAAACCATCATCCAAACAGAGGGTAAAGGAACGAGCGGTGACCCATATACAATAAATGCAAACGCAGAAGTGGACGCCTTAGCCATCTCGGTGACTTGGTTGGACACAGGAGAAAATAACTACGAGAATGTGGTTCAATTAACCAACTCAGCCCTCAACATCAGCCATGACGAGGTAAAATGTACAGGCCTTACATAGGACTGGATGAACTAGTAAACTGAGTACCTAAAAGAAGGGAAGTCGATGGATGACGCAAAGGAGTCACGAGCATTCACACAAAAGTAGTTGCACGATATTATTTGGTCGATGAACGACTATAGTGAAGATCTTTCACCGGTACCATAGTCAGATGCTTAAGGCCAGGGAGAACAGTTAGATGAAGAAGAAAGTACACGAAAGCCTACTATAATCACTCGAAAGTTGAGCTTCTCATCTAGAAACTGGTCAAGGTCGGTTACTACTAGTCGAAAATGGAGCAGGATGCGAAAGTGTTCATTTAAAATGTGACAAATACCAATGTCACATGTTTATGAGCCATCAATCGGTAGAATCACTGCTCCTCGTGGACTCCCTATCACGACCAAATCACAATATCGTATTGACATCTACCTGAATCCCCATGATTTGTTAGCCAAATCTAATAAACAAAAAATGAAATAATAATCGGAAATGAAGCATTTAAGTACCCATAATTGCAACAGCAATACCCCAGTGTAATCCCAATAAGTGCGGTTTGGGAGGGTAAAATGTACACGGACCTTACCGCTACCTCATAGAGGTAGAGAGGCTATTTTCGATAGACCTCCAGCTTAATTGGTACCTACCAATACTCATAATCACTACTCACAAGTGGAAATCAGTAAGTGACAATAGTCTACCCAAAATATAAAAGTCAATAGTACAAGCTTCTATGAATATTAAATACAACTAAGAGTCAAGTATCTCAACATAAGGAAGCAACACAAAGATGATAGAAGATATTCGATAAACCATGGATTTCGCCAACAACTATATCAGAATCTCTGAGTGAAAGTATCGAACAATGCTACTGAATCAATGTTGGGAACACAGGGCTTGGTACTTGCACACAAGGTGCAAGAAATAAGCAAGCGTGGGTACTAATCTATATGACTCAGAAACATTGTTGACTGAATTGAGAACACGCAATTTACTACTGTTTGACACTTTTCACATACACCTGTCAAATAAGATCTATCAAGATATAATAAAATCTATCAAGATCTAGTTGATATCTATCAGGATTTAAAGTATTTGTCTTTTAATCAGAAACTGAGAGGAAATTTCTTCTATAAATAGAAGGGCTTTATTCATTGTAAATCATCCTCAAGAATGAGAAATAAGAATTACTCTCTATTCTCTCTATTTGTTCTTGTTCTTTCTTGTTCTTACTTAATATTTCATAACACATTATCAAAGACTCTGCCAAACAAGGTGATATTATTAATCTAAAGGTAATTTCAAGCACGATACTCTGCCAAACAAGGTGAGATTATTAATCTAAAGGTAATTTCAAGGTTTGTAATTTCTTATATTATTTGTCTTTTGCTACTAAATGATATAATTATTGTTGGATTTGAGGAAAAATAATTGGTTTGCAACCATTTAAGTTTTAAATTTATTCCTCAAGAACAATATTATCAAAATGAATGATAATATGTTGGGTTTAAGTCCCATCAATTTATGCCTAAGACACCTTTAATTGGGTAAGACGTTGAGTTTGAATCTCAATGCATCATATTGATGATATTATGATGGCTAAAACAAAATAATGTGTTTTTAATGAAAAGTCATGAAGTATGTCCCATTGAATATACTCCATTCCATGAAGTGAATATGGTAGCAATATATGATAAGTCTGAAATATGACAACTCACTTCATTCTTGAAGTATATATGATAGCAACACATAATATGTCTAAAAGAAGATAAGTAATTGAATGCATGAATATACGCGTGGAGTGACAATATGATAATGATCATCAAAAGTGATGATATTTTCACACACGTATTATGATCATAAGATATGTTAGAGAAAAATTCTCTACATTATATACACCTTAATTTGCTCCTGAAGTAGCAATATCATAAAAGAGGTTATAAGCTATCAATTTGATAGGCTTAAGGTACGATTATATTTTATTTATGGGAATGAAAATTTTAATTGTTATAAGTATAGATCCATTTCCTGAGGTGAATGTGATGATATTTAGTAAAGCTTATCAATACAAACATGCACTTGATTGTGATGGTACCACAATTCGCCTCTGAAAAGAGGTAGAAGTTATTCTGAAATCTACTTTCCAAGTAGTAAATCTGAAATTTATTCATATCATAGTAAATCTAAAATTTACTAAAGAAAAAAGTACATGTCATGGTAAACTCGAAGTTTACTAGTATAAAAGTTCATAAGTTGACATGAACGATTGCAACATTCCAAAGATGTGCATATTAAGTATTAAATACATATTGAAGAATTCAAAAATTCTTCATGAACTTTTAATGTTGCTTGTTTTCATGATAAGTTGGTTGGATCAACTAATTTTGGGATTGGATCCCTTAAAATCCAAAAAGTATAAAAGGTGAAAAAGGACCCGTTCACCTATTATGTGATATGTTAAAAAGATGCATCAATAAGATGATCACATGTACATTCATTGTCAACCTGCGTTTGATATTCATAAAGTTGCTTGCTCAATAAAATTGAGTTAAGAGCATAACTTTGGGACCGTGTAATCAAGACAATTTATCTTGATGATGATGGTTTAGCATTAAATACCTTCAATAAATACCTAAACTATTACTAATGAGAACAAAGCTTCATGTGTTGGTCTGAAATATGATATGTTGTCTACAATAGCACTTGTATGTATTAAACCAATAAATTATGATTATTTTTTTCCTCTCAATTGGTTCAAGGTCAGAAACCAACTATACCATCTAATAATTTTGATGTGCGGTATACGATTAATGAATATACCATGATGTACACAGATGGATTCCTCAAAGAAGATGGAGGATGTATGCTAGTTTTCCTAACATAAAGGGGAGATTATAAACAACTATGAAATATGTTAGGAATTATCATCAGATCCTCATTCAAAAAATAATTCAAGTCAAATACCAGACGCATCTCATATTTAAGCTACAAGGCTCCTATTTTGTGTTCATAAATGACAAAGTCCATGTATGCGTAAAGCATGGTAGACCAATCGGTTCCAAATGAAATAATTCTTGAAAAATAAGGAGCAAATAATCATAATAAGAAGACAATGTGCTCTTGAAAAGCCTATGACATAACAATTCATGAAATCTTATGAGAGGTTTAGGTACCTGAAAATAATAAAGTGATGAGATCTCAAAATTTTATGTCAAAATGTGAACAGATACGAAATGATATATCATTATTATCTTTGATACAATATTGTGAAAGATTAGGAGGATCCGAATTCTACGTTTATTTAAGCATGCTGACGTAGAAATATTTATCAAGTAACCTGAAAGGATGAATTTTGATAAGCGTAAAACTTATTTGATTTGCAGTCCAGACACTTGAAGATGTCACACTTGACATGTTGGCTATTATCACTTGACAATAATCTATATGAAAATCCCTAAAGGATTCAAAAATGTTTGAAGCATATAAAGTTTCTGAGAAACTTGTTTATTATCCTTATAAGGGATAAATTGATTGTTTGAAAATTATTGAAACTCTTGGAGAGTTTTCAAAAGCAATAAGATTATTTTCTGAAATGAAAAACATATCGAATTGGATTGGTCCTGAAGTACCATATCTTAGTCCAATTGATGTACCAATGTATCTTGCAAATATTACAAGGCATGATATAGCCTTTTGGTTATTTTGTTAGCAAGGTATATTTCTGCTCCTAATAGGAGACATCAAAATGGGATAAAAAACATGAGCTTACTTTATTCTAAAGCATGCAATCCCGATCTTGTTGGCTATGCTGATGTTAGGTGCTTATCTGACCCGTATAAAACTCGGTCTCAAACAGGCTATGTGTTTATATGTGGGGGTACTGCCATATCTTAGAGATATACAAAGCAGTCTATCTAGCCATTTCATCAAATCAAGATGAGATAATAGTTGTTCATTAAGCTAGCCGAGAATGCGTATGGTTGAGGTCATGATACATGTTATTCGAGAAAAATGTGATTTGAAATGTGACAATGTAGTCACAGTTTTATATAGAGATAATGCAGCATGCATAACGCATCTTAATGGAGGATTCATAAAAGGAGATAGAACGAAACACACTACATTAAAGCTTTTCTACATACATGAGCTACGAAAGAATGATGATATTAATGTGCAGCAGATTCGTTCAAGTGACAATGTGGCTGATTTATTTACCAAGTCTCCTCCAATTGCAACTTTCAAGAAGATGGTGCACAAGATCGGGATGCAAATGCTCAAGGATGTTCTCATTAGGGGAAGTTAATATGCGTTGTACTCTTTTTTCCTTATGAGGTTTTGTCCCACTGGTTTTCCTTGTAAGGTTTTTAATGAGGCAACCTATATGTGTATTGTTAGAGATGTGTACTCTTTTTTCTTCACTAAATTTTTTTTCCACTGAATTTTTTTAGTAAGGTCTTAACGAGACATATTATCTATCAATTAGACATTCAAGGGGGAGTGTTATAAATATACCATATATAATGAATGTCTATTTTACCATATAATGAATACCTACTTTACCATATATTGTGTATGTCTATTTATTGAAATGTTACAAATCCCAAGGTTAGATTTTCCCTATAAATAAAAGGAGTTTTGCTTCATTGTAATTGATCCCTCAAGAGAAATAAGAATTACTCCCTCTTCTCTCTCTACTCTTCTTCTTTAACTAATCTGGATAACATTGAACTTGGTAAAATTAAATGGTTAAATAATTGAAAAATGAGATTATTCAGGAATACACATTGAATGCTGAGATTACGCATTGAATTTCTGGTAGTAGATCCATAATCAAAAAAGTGTTTGTGATTGTTTCAGAAGAAATGAAACGATCCAATCCACAACACACCCTGATCCCGGGCCCACCCTGAACCCGTGGGATATAGCACACCCATTTTATCCGAAAATGTCCCATTCACGCCGTTTCGCCTGCTTGACCACCCAAATGACCCCGTCCACCCAAACGAACCACACTAGGCCGCTCCCCAACCTCCCTAGCATGCCCCGATTAATTTTCGGCACACAGCACACCCGAACCTAGTGCTCACCCCGGAACCGTGGGCTACAGGTCAAACAAGAAAAACGACAGAAATTAATGATTTTTTATGACTTTCGGTAGGTGTTAGCTCACAAACCGGTGTATATATGCGCACTCCGAATTGTTTTTTAAGGCTTAAACTATAAAATCTCCTCTTTAAGCACCACTCTTAGCCACGATACAAACAAAAAATACAATACTTAATTAGACATCTAGACGTGCAATTCACAGATTATTAGATGTGTAGAAGAAATACATTAAATAGAGGATGAATTTAGGGGTGTGAAAATTAGCTATAAAAATATGATTTGTTCAAACCTTTAAGTTTGGATTGACTATTGAAATGCCTATTTATTAGTTTAACCCAACTCATTTCCGCCATAAAAGTTAGGCTGATATAGAACGTAAATTTATCTATGAAACATTTTGAATTTTTGATATATGTTTTATTTGATATGTTAGGTATAATCATAATAAAGAACGAAAACAGTTTTATTAAATTCTATAACAATTATAAATTCAAACAAGGAAATACAAAATAGTAAGAATTGAGTTATAATTTATAATCCATTTTTCAACTTATTTCAGCTCAAATAACTTTTGAAAAAATCAGCTCAATGTCCGTGCGTTGCACGTGTATCAAACATTAATTGAATAAATGTATATAAAAAAGGAAAATTATTGTGTGTACGTTATTTTATGAAGTACAAAAAATAAAAATAAAGTATAATATAAAATTTTAAAGATAAAAAGGTGTAGTCAATTAAAGAGGAACATAATAAATCACCATCACACAAACAATTAAGGAGCAAACCTAGATGTAGCCAAATATATATTTTTCATTTAAATTATATGATTTAAGCTTTTTCTATTAGTTGAGATGATCTCTATTATTTTGTGAATCTATTTATTTTAAAATGATGTGAGATTTATTTATTTGGAAACAAAATAATAATGTGGTTTATTTTTGTGTATTAAGCTGATAGTATTCATATTTTTGTCTCAATTGAGATAATCATTGTATGGCCTTTCAGGATTTTAATTTGCTCTCTCTTTTAGATCCATTTATTATGAAATAATTGGAGTATGTACATTTCAAAAAGTGAAAACATTAATTGAGATTATAAGCCGGTAGTTTCAGAATCTCATAATTTTAGTTATTTTGTTTTCATTCATGACTTTTAGGGATGATATTTCCTGCTTTCATAACTAACACTTATTTTTCTAAAATATTTCTTTTTGTGAGAAATATTTTCTTCGTACTGAAACACACCCTAATAGGCTTATGTAATTTTAAAATCTCATAATTTCAGTTATTTTTTATCATTCATGACTTTTAGGAATGATATTTTTTGCTTACATAAAAAACACTTATTTTCTTGGTACTAAAATACACCCTAATAGGCTTATAGCTCACACACTCTAATAGACTTATACCTAACTCATACTACGTCACTATATTTCATATTCATGATATTATATTGAGTGTACATCATTATAAATATTTATCCTTTTTAACCTTTGCCATATTTTATATGTATTCTTTATACAGTTAATTTGTATTAGTATATCTTTAGTCATTATTATTATACACTAATTTATTGTATATTTGTTGCACGTATGTATAATATCAAAAAAGAAAATTATATGTACATAAATTCATTTATATTCAAGACAATGAATTTAGTGTATATATGTTGCACATGTGTTAAAAAAGAAAATTGAATGCATAAGAACAAATTTATTATATTAAAATTAATAACAGACAACTTTAAAAATATGTATATAAATATATTAAGCAATATACTTAAAATAAAAATAAATATATTGATCATCTAAACATTTCTTTTCACATGGCTAAATCATCTTACTTTCGCCTCTCTGAAAATCACTTAACTTAATACATATTTGAGAAGTTAAATGGTAACACCTTTATTAAATTTTGCAAAAATTTGATTGCACAAAAGAGAGGAAAGCTCCAATTGCAAAACTTAAAAAATAAAATACAGCTAAAGGTTTGTAACATACAAAAATTATTTAGAACGACATATTAATAAGTCAACGACATCCACGACGACATATAGATAAGTACATAACATCGGCGGAACACATATACACAGGGGCGGCTCTAATTGGTAAAGAAATAGGCGGCTGTCTTAGACCCACAAATTTGAGGGAGCCTCATTTTTTTATAATAACATAAATAATTTTTTTAAAAAAAATTAAATATTATTTATAGAAAAAATAATTTTTTTATATAAAAGGAAAGAATTATTATAAGAAGTTGATATATCTAGTATACTATGTCATAAGAAGTTGATATATCTAGTGTACTATGTCTCAACAAAGATGAAATACATTGATTATATTAGTACTTAGAAAAGAATAATTAGAAAAAATCTGATTATATAATTTTGAAAATAGAGTTCATTAAAAAAAAGTTATTTTTCCTTAAAATTTTAAGGCCTTCCTTTAATTTTCGCCTTAGGCCATGAATATGCTATTGAGCCGCGCCTGCGTATACATAGTTAGAAACAAACATACCAGTAAATAAAAAGTTCTAAGAATATTGGGTTGAGATTAAAAGAGCCGTAGTGATGTACCAAATCTTTTTGTATGAATGCTGAAGCATATGTTGATGTTCTAAGGAGCAATTTAGAGATAGGGTTAGAAAACTATTATGAAAAAAAGTACGATAGTGAAAACCTTATAATGTCTATGGGCGTGTGTCGGATTCTTCATAAATAGTGTATTTTTGAATGATCCGACACAGGTGCGACAATATTTTTGAAGAGTCCAAGCAACAATTTAGGTGTAGACAACATGTTAATTAGTAAGAAAAAATAATACGTAGCACTCAGAAAAAAACACAATAACAATAGTGAACTAGTGCGGTAACTACGACACAATTGACATCAAATGGTGATATATATCAAATTTATTATTCATAAATTTGTTTCCACCTTTGGTTTGAGAAATAATATGGTTATATAAATCTTTAGAATTGACAATCACTTTTCCACACTAATAGAACTTAGATGAAGTTGATAAAAGGCATTAGATCTTTTCAGGGGAAAAAATCATTCTAAGCTTATAACATTTCATTATTTAGTGTTAAACACTATAATTTATGAAGCAATATTTTCCTTATCTGTTGTGTTTTGTGAAAAAGTTTTCTTAAAAAAAAAAAAAAAGAAAAACACCGACAAATTAATTATTTTGAAATTATCAGTATAAATATCATCAGAAGCATGATTGTAGAATTTGAGGGTAATCACAACACACGTTGAAAGACCAACACAATACTGAATATATCTATCTACTTATGTTAATATTTATTTACATATACAATACAAAATAGGTTCAAGTCAAACCAAGGAGGAGAGTCATATATAGTTCAAAGCATGGATCTACTTTTATTATTTCACCTTATCTGATGAGTGGTGAGACCTTCCATTGAAAATTAAGAATACCAATATACCATACTCTATGGTTCCGATGTGTTGGACATACAAAGAACTTTCTAGTATTTTTCTATAATAATTCAGTTTCAAAATATCCACTTAGTATACAGTGTAGGGTAAAAAAGTGTATATATATAAGAGCAAAGTCAAACAAAACAATCGATTAGGACTAAGTTGACTAAAAACATAAGGAATATTTAGCCTAGATGGTAGTATACACCAATATATACTATGGCTAGACGGATAACAAAGTTTAAGCTGATGGACAAATTGTTTAAATGCCTAAAACAAAAAGTAGCAAAGATTAAGTTATGCACAATAGGTAAAATATCATGTTAAGGAGTAATATAGTTTAGTTTGTTACTTAGGTAATACATCCTCGTCTCTCAACATGGATTTATTATAGGCAGCAACGGACTGATCAATGGTTGTCACGTCGCCAGCAGTGATAAAATCACTATCTGTTGGTCAAAATCAAAGGTTTATAAATTATTAAAAAATAAATCAAATATAAGTTATTTTAATGATTTGAATGTTGCGCCATTAAGAACATAAATAATAGCGTACTACTTTGGTTGAGATTACAAGCATTCAATTTCCATAGCAGGACATACAAACAAAGATGATTCAAGCCTTGTATTATTACCTCAAGATCTCATTAAAGATGTGAAATTTCACCAGTCCAATTTGCAGACGAAAAAGAGAACATGTGCATGACCTAATTTTTATATGACAATATATTAATAATTATTAAAAGGTACGGTGAAATTTAAACCTACATAAATTTAAAAATAAAAGTTACCTTTTATCATATATTTTAGGACTCTCGATTTAAGAAAAATTTGTGATATATTTAAAGTCCTATCTCATATATTTTTGCGCCAAACTTCAACCTTTTAATAATTTCAATTGAAGATCTTTGAGATCAATTCATATGAAAAAAGGTGGTTAATTTACTAATCTGTAAGAAAAAATAGAGACTAAAAGGGATCACTCACTAAATAGATGGATTTAAAAATTACTATGGAACGTTAAATCTATTCAAACTCTTTATGCAACTTGTATGAGCTAAATTATCCACTGTTCTTCAATCAAAAATAGGACTCATGGTCATCTACAACACTGAAGATTCATGTAAAACTTCATCAAATCATTCATCATTAATTACAATGATAAAAGTAAAATGAAAATCTAAAATTCAAAGGCATGCAGAAGTACGTGTTCAATTTATTGAAAATAAAAAAAAAAAATAAAGACATCAGACAGGGACCACAGACAAAATAAAAATCGTATGCATATTATAGGATTTCATCAAGAGATATATAATTAATTCAAATGTAAAACTCAAAAATTAGAAAAAAAAATAAGAAAACGAAGAAGAATGGTCCTTTTGGTTGTGTCATTTTTATGTACTACTCGTCCATCAATATATATATATCAAATTAGGAAAAGTAAGAAAATCTTTCCATAATGACACTTAACTTTCCATATATATATATATATATTGATGTTTACAGTTAACAATAGTTTTTTGGCGATGCTGTCATTACACACATATTTTATCGATTGATTAGTGGATAAATATATTATAATTTATAAATGGACAATTAAACGTAATAATCCGCTCCATCCATTTATTAAGAACCCTAAGACCTCATTTGTTTGCACTTAATGAAAGTCTGAATCTGAATGGTTCAGAATTCAGACCATTAAGTGCATTTATTTTTTACTAAGATTTTAGCTCTTAATAGGTCTATATAGGTCTTAATCATTCAGATCTAGAACCAAGTCTTACTAGGTCTGAAGAGATATTCTGGATATTCACCACTCTATTCATAATCAACAGTCACCACCACTAACCACCTCTGTCACCGCTACTATTGTCAACCACCACCCACCTCCGCCATCACAACTGCCATCGACAACAAATATCGTTACCAACCACCATTGTCAACCGCTATCACACCTACTACCTCTATTATTCTAATTATATGCACAGCCACCACAGTCGTCAACAGCACCACCATCATCAACCACTACCGGTCAATCCCTACTACCGACCAACTCATCTATCACAACTAGCACCGCCATTAACTATCACTAATACATCACAACCTCCACACATTCTTTGACCGCCAACACCATTGTCACTAGTAACACAATCTCTACTACCACTTCAACCACTACCATCATTACAATTTATCTCTACTAACAACTATATCCACCATCACAACAAATAACATCTCCAACTAGCACTAGCACATCATCAAACATCATGCATTCATGTTTCAACCAACACAATCAACACCTCAAACTACTAACATCAAGCAATGTCACATCACAATCACCATCACCACATGAATCACCACCATCTTAACAGTTACTACAATACCAACCATCACAACTATCACCACCAACATTATTAATCATTAACATCAATCAACGTCACCGCAACCATCATTATAAACCATGTCCACTATCACTAATAAATATAAATGATTTTTCTCAATCAAATAATAATTTTATTGTATTAAATTACATACTTTCTGATATATAATTAATTTTTTATTTGAATCGTGTTTTTTATTTTATTATATGTAGAAATAAAAATTTTTGCACATTGAGATGTTGAAAAACAAACAGTGTTAATCATTCGGTTTTCAGATCTAGAGACAACATCTTAATCATTGTGCATTCAGATTTAGACGTCTGAATCTTAAAAAAAAACAAATGCAGCCTAAGTCTAGTTTCTCATCTATTACTCTTTTATCAAGAAACAGGTAAATAAACTCCAAAAAAAAAAAACAAAAAGAATTAAACTGCCTCAAACTAATTCTAATATGGTTAAAATTTTCGCTAATCACGCGTTAGTCGGTTAAGAATTAATCCAAAAATTTATACTACTTGGCCACCAAGTAACAAATAACCCTATATATACATTACACTCTTCATAATAAAAACTAGAAAATATATCCGCGCTTCACGTGGTCATAAAAGAATATTAGTAAATTTTATTTTTACTATTAGATTTATATTGAGAAGATGGAAATTGACATATATGGGTTCTGTTGCATTCTTGCGAACTCGGTAGGTGTATATAGAAAATCATGCAATGACTTTAACGATTCCATTCCATCATTATTGCATTCACTTGCATTGCATGGGCATATTTTTCATGATTCTGTGTTTACTCTCTCATATTCTTTTCTGTATACTTGTATTGTTTATTTCTGTGCTATATTTAAAACTGTTAGTGGAAATAGTGTGAGCTATCGTTTGAAAAGTTTTTTGCTTCCAGGTTATGTTCTCATAGTCTATTTTATCCTTTTTTGCTTCCAGGATATGTTCTCATAGTCTATTTTATCTATATTATTTTCTATTTTTCTCAATCGGCGTATGATACCTACTGAGTACCAGTAGACTTGTACTCATTCATACTGTGCCTTTTCGCTGCAGAACCTAGTACGAGCACCTCCCGTGACGGTTGATTTTTGTAGTGATTTCTAGACTTCAAGGTACTTATTCGTTCCAGAGTTTGGGGCCAATTCGGATCTCATCTACCTATATTTGTCTTTACTTTTATTTATCCGAGACAGATGTGCATTTTCAGATATTATATTAGATATTTTTGTGCTTTGACACCAGATCTTGGGGATATATGAGTTTTCTTTTAGTTTCCGTATTAATTATGCTTGTATTTGCTTGACTTTATTCTAGAAGTTTCGTCTTGGGCTATATTGTTGCTGTTTTGATTTTTCGTTATTAATTTTGGTGATCGCTTATTTGTTAAGGTTAGACCACGATAGGTATTATCATGAACTAATTTTTATGTCGTGACATGTGTATAATCCCAACTTCCCTAAACTCCAATTTTGAGAATATGATGGAGGTGTTATGTAATAAATTAAAGTAAAATAATACGTAAGAAGTAACATCAATTAATCTGGAACGATGGTCCAAGCCACTTGTGATACAAATGCAATGCAAGCAAAATTGGTGAACTTAGAAATCTCATGAGAAAATGAGAAAAGTAATCTGATAAATATCACTCACATCATAAGTGTAGTGATTTTGATGCAGTTCCTACAAAAATGCCCCAGATAAGAACTTTTCTTACTTTACAAATATACGAATAGAACTGGTTTTCTCCTCTTTTGTTCTTGGATCTGAAGGACTATGATGCATAAATTTTTGTATACACACGGGCCTTTCTAGAAGATTTATAGCCACAACACGAACATTAAATATTGCTAAAAAGCAACATAGTAAAAGACTTGAATAAAATCATACAACATGTATTAATTCTTCAACCAAACCAATTTGTATATATAGATCACCCACATCTAAACTACTATAGTATAAGTTTGTACTACAAAATTAAAAATTAAACTGCAGCCGATAATTGATGGTGTAAGAACCTCATCAAAAATCAGAAAGCATTTTCAGCTTCAACATTCAACGTTCATGGTCTAGGTTATACTATTCAACACTTAACATACTTTAGTCTATATGCAAAGTTGACAAAAGGTGGATCAATGTCATCATACTTACAGTATAAAAATACCTTTTCAGCATCATTGATCAACTATGCTCTCATCGAAAAAGAATAGAAGATCACTATGCTTTCACAAAAGAAACTTGATTGTTTATTCAATGTTCTTTGAAATTTCTTGCTTCTTACAATCGAACTTGGTTGCTGAATTCTGAATGTATTTCTTAATACCCAATAAACTTCTTATTTCAAAAGAAAGTTGCTCCTGAATATTTAAAGAGTCAATAATATAGACAATCTTGTTGGTTGAATCCTCAATACCTTGATCTTCACCTATATATGTAGCAGATGGATTTGCCCCAATGTTTACATCAATGGTCGCTGAACAATGCCACTTACCTTGTACTTCCTGGGGCACTCCATCCTTATTATCTGTGTTGGGAAATGAATTTGAAAAAAATTTATCACCGGAGAGAAGATATTGATAGATCAACATGATTGCAGACAACTTTTTCTATGTTTCTCCATTTTGAAGATCTTGCTTAACAAAACGCACAAGAGGAGGAGAAAGCCAACGCCAAGAAAATTACATTACTTTTAATTCTGTATATTTCCTGAGCAACACCAAATATGAAATATCAATGGCGATAGAACCTTCGATGAAAGAGAATATGCAGGAATTTGAAACTATGGTGCGTAAAATCTAGTGTTAGGGAAGAGAGATGATAGAAAGAAGACGAAGAGAAGGAGGTGTAGCTCTAATCATTTGAGATTTAATCTTTTGTATATATCAAAAGAAAAATAGAGAAAAAAGAAAAATATATATTTTAGTTATAGAGAGGGTCGCGTCACTCCTCATATGACCAGAAGTGTGTTGTTCACATTAATAAATTTTTCATTTTTCTTATACTATTTTGTTCTCAATCTCTTTGATTTTGGTTGTATCCTACCAAATTACATCAAGTTACATGATTCAGTTTTTCTACTCATAACTAACGATATGTGAAAAGAAAACAATCAATGGTCTCCAATACATTTTAATTAAGCCAATCCCTAGAAGGTTTTAACAACTTTATTTGTACTATTTTTCAGTTGCACATGAAGATTATACGCTAAGATATTGAGGTGTTTAGCTTAATGACCAATTGATTGTCGAACTATAAAATACTTCGTTACTATCTTTTCGTATTCTGCTGCAAAATAAATTAAAAAAGATTGTTTGCATACACATTTCTAATGACTTAGATATCAAATGTAAAGAAAATAAAATCCATGAATTCTTTACCTTGGTGTTTAAGTAGATGCTACAGAGACAAAACTTCCGAACAATACCAGATGCAGTTTTCATTAAAGTTTTCCTACAAAAAAGCAACGCAATAATGACTGGCCTATCCTTTATAGTTTCCATACGGATCATTTCTATCCTGTCCAGGCTTCTAGTATCTACCACTTGAACACAAATGAAATGTTATACATTATAGAATCTGTAATGTTCCCTTATTCAGAAACTTACTTGATTGTTTAACAGCTTGTTTGGATGGTGGTTTGCCATGATTTCATAATGTATGGTACAGTATGGTATGGTATAGTACAGTGTAGTATGGTACAATACCATGTTTGGATTGACTGTATCGTTCAATGTGGTTTAATAATAGTTTTTTGTTTGGTTTGATGGTATGGTATTGTATGGTAACAGGTAAATTTACTAAAATACCCTTATTTGATTGTTTCTAAAATTGACTATTCCTTTCTTGTTCTTGTAAACTTTACCATCGGTACCCTTTCAAGTTTGAACTGAAATTCGAAGCCTCTTAGATCACTTTTTAGCAGAATTATCGGAAGGACCAAAGTTTTTCTTTTCTTGGTCTTACTGCAAAGAAAAGCCTCGCCATTATTTTTCTTTTGTTGGGCTTTTAGCAGAAGCCTTGCCTTTGTTGTTGTTGAAGCTGCTGGGAGATTACTGCAAAGAGCAGAAAAGAGAATAAGAAAAAAGGGTGGAGGATAAAATAGGATTAAGCAAAATTATATAGGGGCATAATTGAAAGAAAAAGAGGGAAACCATGGCATACCACCAAATTGGTGGTTCAGAAAAATGAGGGATTCCATGGTTCCCAAACCATGAAATAGTACCAAACCATACTATCATTTTTAGGATACCATGGAAACAAACATGGTTCCCATGGTAACCATACCATACCATACCATGGGAAACCACCATCCAAACAAGCTATAAGTTCATAAGTTCAACTGCAATAACACATGTGAATATCATGTCATCTATAGCTTCCAGTTGGGGCATACACAATCTTATACTTTTCTTATCTTCCATATATGATACTACAACAACTTGTAGCGTAGACAAGTCCTACAAAAAGGAAAATAAGTATATCATCTTAAAAGATGCAAGTTGATATTTTCAATGACATGACATGACTTTTTTTAATTTTAATTTGGTAACTGTCCTTTTGAAACACCACTCATATGAAGCTCACTTAAAGACTACTTTCACTGGCCACAATTTTACTTCGGCTTCTACTTTGACTTTCACTATCACTGCTCTCACTATCACGATCGCTAAGTATGGAGGATATCAATTTTTTCATTGGCATCAGACGCTTCTTGAGCTCTAGAATTGCTCACTGCCTTCTTTTCCAACTCACTGCTATCAGCTTTTGCAGGTAAGACTAGTTGCAGATGACGGCCAATCACTGCTAGTTGGTTAAATTTTTCAAGGGTAGAGGACGGCTGACCATGATCTTTAGGAGAATAGTTAGGAGCAACAAACGTCAGCGCAAAGAAATTTTCAGTAAACACAGAACCGATCATTTCAATCAAAGCACAAATCTTTTTCAGAAAAATGATTCTCCTATTAAGGACATAATAAGCTAGTGGTGTGGCCCCAACAGCACCAACATGGAAGAGATACATAAGAATTTCAAGTTAATGTCTGCAGCACCTATAAATAGTCACAGAGTGATACACGAAACATATTAAAGAATTCAATTAACAGACTAAAGCAAAAGAAATTGAGTGAAAAATCAAACCAATTCATACACATGCATGGATCTTTTCTTAATGAAGAAAGCATGCATATATTGTTCTTTTTACTGTGGAAGGAGATCTTGTTCTCTCAGGGAAAATAGTTCATCACCACAATACTGAATATCATCAAATGAAACAGATATAGAAGTCCAAACGAATATCTTAATCATAAATATTCTCCCCCACCCTCCACAAGGGGGGAATGTGCCAAGAAAATACGTACAAATATGATCTATGTATGTTAGCATCATACCCAGCTCAAAATGAAGGAAAAATGTCATGTTTTTTTGCCTAATAGTATCACAAACGTCTTCTATGTTTTTCTCCGATCGAAAGTTTCTTTGCTCCTACAGGTGTACTTAGGGAGACTTCAATATGACTATTTGTACTAAATGCAGATCAGATTTATCTCTCCTTGACAGATACAATTTGAATTCAAATAGAAAAGACAAAAACAAAACAACAAACAGCCTAAAAAAACTTTTGTACCTTTCACTTTCAGGGGAAGGTTTCAGAAACCTTTCAGCATCTACTTCCGGTTTGAAGAAATATCTTCCTGGAGCTTGATATATAGCAATCTGCCACCAGAAATCAATGTTCGGAGTGTTATAACTATTGTGTTATTGACACTTAACAGAATTATAGCAACAACATGTACTATTTATCTTTTTCATAATGGGCCCAATATGCTTGGCTGAGTTCGAGAACATGTCTCCAACAACTTTCTCTACTGCCTAAGAACCCACGAGATATTAAAAGGGGGAAAAGAGGAATCTGATGCAGCATAGAGATATACTTTAGAATTTACCAAGTACTTTATGTCAAGAAAAGAGCAATACACCAAAAGGAAAAGGACATCTTTGCTCTGAACTTACACCCCACCTCTTACACTACAATGCTAGCTAAATTAAGAAAGGTCTAATTTCAATTCAGACGCTTACCTTAAGACTAATACCCTTAGACTGGTTCTCCATAAGTAAGGATATCAACATGCTATGCAGATCAGTACACGTTGCGCTTGTATGACTTTTACGCCTTACTTTATCCTGTGAAGAACATGTTATTGCCTTGCTATCCTATTATAAGTTTCGACAATAAAAAAATGTTTCTTTACCAACTTGAAATTAGGGAAGGAAATCAAATCAAACAATGTAAAAGAAAAAATCAAAAAAGGAAAAAGATTGAAACATCTTATAGGAAATAAATCAAATATAAGGCGTGCATCCATATATAATTAATACTAATCTTATACTCACCTGAGACATTATCCAGTCGAATTAAGGTGGTGATGTTCCTCATGTAAAACCGCCAAAATTTGATGCAAGAAGGTGGAAAGAAATTAAATATTAAAACCCATGAAATCAAACAACAATGACTCCAAACATAAAAGAATTTTATACCTTCGCTGTTGTTATAATTGAAATGAATCTGAAAGAGAGTCATTATTTAACAGAAATTTGTATTACAGGAAAAAAAGAATTTTAAGTCAAAGAGATTCCAAATTTAGCATCATTAGCCGACAAACTGAATAATTTTTCAAGAATTTTATACCTTGGCTGTTGTTAGAATTAAAGTTAATCTGGAAAAGAACCATTAGTTAACAGAAATTTGAAATACAGAAAAACAAAAAGAATTTTAAGCCAAAGAGATTTCAACTTTAGCGTCATTAGCCGACGAACTGAATAATAGTGATTTTCTCATAAAGCAAGTTCAGGTACCTTTAGCTTTGTTGTGGTGGATGTTTGAACTAACTGATGGGTTCTCCATTATAGATTTTGCAATATTAGCTAAATTTGGTGTTGTTGTAAAACAAAACGGCCCTTTATTACCTAGATGAACTGAAACGTAAGAAATGTTTAGAAAAGAGAATGATAGCAATCAGTGTTTGTTTATTAATTTAATTTAATAATTTAAACAGAAGAATGAAAGAAAAAATCCTGACTTGTGAGAGTGAGAAAATTGCTGATAAAGCAAAGAAATTGTTTAGTAGATATGATCAAGATAGTGATTTTCAGTTTTTGTATGATAATGTATCTAGTTTTTTTGGTGATGCATTGAGGGATGACATGAAGTTGTATAATGAGGGGAAATTTTACGATATTAGCCTCGCGGCTAAGTGGTGTCCCTCTCTTGATTCGTCCTATGATAAGTCGTTGTTAATGTGTGAAAGTGTTGCAAGGAAAGTATTCCCACGCGAGGAGTATGTTGAGTACGAGGATGTTGAGGACGCGCATTATGCTTATCGTGTGAGGGATCGATTGAGGAAGGAAGTTCTGGTGCCATTGCACAAGGCACTGGATATTCCTGAAGTGTATATATGTGCAAACAAATGGGGTGAACTTCCTTATAAACACGTTCCCTCAGTCGTGATGACATTGTACAGGAAACTGTTTTACAAGAACGATAAAGAAAGATTCGAGCAGTATGTTAGTGATGTGAAAGAAGGGAAAACGACGATAGCTGCTGGTGCTCTTCTTCCACATGAGACAATTGCATCATTGAATGATCCCACAGGGACAGCAGTGGCAGAAGTTCAATGGGAAAGAATGGTTAGTGACTTAGCCAAAAAGGGCAAGTTAACGAATTGTATGGCGATTTGTGATGTATCAGGTAGCATGGATGGGACACGAATGGAAGTTTCTGTGGCTCTGGGGTTGCTTATTTCTGAACTTAGTGATGAACCTTGGAAAGGTAAGCTAATTACATTTAGCGCGGATCCAGAATTTCATGTGGTGAAAGGTAAAAATTTATCGGAGAAGACTAATTTCATTCGGAGAATGGAGTGGGTTGTAATATTTGATAAAATACTTGAAGTTGCTGTGAAGGGGAAATTGAGTGAAGAACAAATGATAAAGAGATTGTTTGTATTTAGTGACATGGAGTTTGATCAGGCATCAAGAACTCCATGGGAGACAGATTATCAAGTGATACAAAAGAAGTTTAAGAAAAAAGGTTATAATAAGGTACCTGAAATTGTGTTTTGGGATTTGAGGAATTCAGAGGCAACACCAGTACCTAGTAATCAACAAGGAGTGGCACTTGTTAGTGGATTTTCAAAGAATCTTGTGACTTTTCTTGGAGGAAGGTGGAGTTTTGAGTCCTGAAAGTGTGATGATGCAAGCTATTTCTGGTGAAGAGTATGAAAAACTTGTAGTGTATGATTGAATGTAAGAAAAAAATTTGTTGAAATTGTGATAGATGTGGCTTAATTTCTATCTATTAATGAGAAATAATATGAGCTCCTCTACATTTGTGTGTCCATCTTCATGCATTTTATTTTTCCTTTTATACAAGCTGTTATAGTGCGATCACATTAGCTGTTAATACTGCGGTAAATGTAAATAAGATACAGATAAAATTTGCGGGGATTATATATATTCAAGAACATTACAATTAGCATATTTTGACAAAGTTGTGTGAATGTACTATAATACCCATTCTTAGTTATACAGAAATTATTATTAAATCTAATTTATGGCATTTATTTTCGTGAGAAAATGGTCGAGCAGTATGTAACAATTCGTTTCACTCTTCTGAACAGTGTCTCTTTTTAAATGGTTCGGATCTACCATTTAAAGATGTGGCCTCAAATTCAAAGTGATTAAATTACACAAAACAGTAAAATTTTTGTTATGCGCAGGGTCAAATTACAGTAACAATACAAAAACTTCTTACACTTCTGATATCTGTAAGTTGCGCTCAGAAAGAAAACGACAAATATTGGTTATGGCTTCCAAGCCAGCAATTCCTTTCAAGTTTCAGCCATGTACCAAATTATACGATAAATTTCAATACTTGTGTACATGCACATCTGAGTTCTTGTAACATATATTTCTAGTCCTGATAAACAGTTCTTATCGGCGCTAATCAAGCTTACGACAAGCTAATAAGGCTCAAAATGGACAAAGAAATCGCCAAATCAACAAAGATAAGAATTTTACCAAGTGCTACAATTTACAGAACGCTATATATAGCGCTATACCTCTGTGGTATCTTGCTGTTACGTTATTACAGGACCTATGTGACTTGCAGCACTTGATCTTGTATATGAAAATGGTGCGGCAATTAGTTCATCTGGTTTAACTTCTCAAGAATCATGGGCAGACTTTTATTGAAGTTCTCTGGTTCGAAATTTCTGAAAAGCACAACTGGACAGAAGTACCAACTCTTTACCATTTTACAAAATATACCAAAGTGCCAACTTATAATTTAGCTTCATTGCACATTTTCACTTTAACAAACATAACCCCAAGAAGATTAACTGATATCAAGATTCCCAAATATAGAACCGGGAGACTGATACTTAATATCCAGAGCCTCACAATTCATCTCATTGAAATGGATATTCAATATCAGTTGACACTCTGTGACTTGCTTTAACGCCACTCAGGCATTTTAAGAACCAATAATCTCACAGAATTGTTTCAGAATCAGAAACGAATTAACCAGAAACCCGTAGCAATGATAGTCTGTTGCGAAAGGGTACTCCTAGAACAAAACTAGGTAAAGAAACCGTGTTCATTTCCTTGGCAATATTGAGTATGGATCAGTCCGCGCCAACAACTATGAAAGAAAACAAATTCACCCTTTTGGTGAAATGCACTACAATGCAGAACATACATCTAAGAAAGAACGCAAGCAAGCTTAAGGGATTCATTCTACCATATTTCAAAGGGAACATAATAGAAAATGCATAAAACACAAGATATGAAGAAACACAAAACACAAGATTATCCAACTTTACTCCATATCCATAACGCAAAGCTCAATGTCACCAGTTGACGTTTTAGTAACACACAATTCTTTCATCTAAGAGACATTACGTAACAAAGTTGGACAACATAGTTTCAAAACTAAAACCAAAATGTATTGAGCAACTCACACATTAATCAAAAACAACTAGCTTTTGGTACTCTTCACCGGAAATAGCAAGCTCCATAACCTGCACAGGATCAACAATTCCACCACCTTCCAAGAACATGGTCAACAGATTCTTAGAAAACCCACTCACAAGTGCTACACCACTCTGCTTTTCCAAAACTGGAGTCGACCTTGAATCACGAAGGTTCCAAAACACGATCTCGGGCACATTTTTGTATCCTTTCTCTGCGAATTTTCGTTGAATTGCCTGATAGTCTGTCTCCCATGCATTTTCTGATGCCTGATCGAATTCCATATCACTGAACACAAACACCCTCTTGATCATTTGATCCTCACTTAGATTTCCTTGTACTGCCACTTCCAGAATCCTATCGAACACTCCCTGGAAGTTTGTGCTCCCACCCCAATCCATATTTCTCACAAACTCGGTCTTCTCTTTTAGAGTATCACCTTCAACTTTCTGCAGTTCAGGAGACTCACTGAATGTGATCAATTTCCCCTTCCATGGTTCCTCACTCAATTCCGAAACCAAGACACCAAGGGCCACAGAGACCTCCATCGGTGTCCCACTCATACTCCCAGAAACATCACATACCGCGATACAATCACTTAACTTTCCTTTCTTACAAAGATCATCAACCATTCTTTTCCATTGAAGTTCAGCTACTACTCCACTATCTTCATCACTCAACGCCCCAATAATCTCATGAGGCAACAAAGCTCCAGCTGCAATTTTCGCCTTCCCAGACTTCACATCCTCAAGATATGCATTAAACCTTTCTTGATCATGCTTCAAAAAGAGTTCTTTATAGTTCTTCATAGCCACAGACGCTACCCTATTATAGGGCAACGAATTCCACTTATTAGCACTCATATACACCTCCGGCAATTCTAACGCCTTACGTAAAGGCACGAGCACCTCTTTTCTCAACCTATCTCTCACCCTGTAAACATAATGAACCTCCTCAACCCCATTATACTCGCTATAACTTTCTCTCGGAAACATCCTTTTCGCGATGCTTTCACACATCAAAGTAGCCTTATCGTACGATGAATCAACCGTTGGACACCATTTCGCAGCCAAACTAATCTCATTACTCTTTCCTAACTTCAACTTCTCAATATCAGCCCTCAATAACTCAGCAAAAAATTCCGATATCTTGTCATGTAAAAACCTATAATACTCATCCGAATTATACTTGTCTAAGGCCTTTTTTGCCTTTTCCACCTCTTTTTCCTTCCTCAAAACCCTAGCTTTCTCTTGTTCTACCTTAATTTCTTCCTTCAATTCTTCCAAGTTCCTCCTAACTTTCTCCTTCTTCTCCTTATTCTCCTCACTACTAGGCCTACTAACCTTCTTGAATCTAGCACGACCACCACCACGACGACTACTTCTCGCTACTCCCCTTTTCTCTTTCTCCTCTTTCCTCACAAAAGGACCTTCTAGAATTCGATACAGAATTTCCAGAAAATCCTTAAAATACCCGAATTCAGCAATTGCATGAACATTATTAGCAAGGGTTTTAGGGTGAATATAATGTAACCAAAACGCTGCTGCATAAAACCCTTCTTTATCAGACTTACCTGTACCCCTTACTCCCCGAAGATTGCAAATCAGCTTCAACGCTGTCAACGGATCATGCGCCCAAGCTAACTCCAACCGTCCGATCAGATCATCGGGGGACGTGTCGGGGACGACGTGAAAGAAGAAATCTAGGCACGGGTTCGCCGAAGATATGAACGTGGCGGAATTGTTCTCCGTCCAACCGCGCAACGGAAGCTTCGCAAGAAGGCTCGATAGATCGAGATTGGAGGGGCGTTCATCAGAGACGACGGGTTTGGGATCGGCATCGGAGGTGGGTGGTGGGGTGACGGTGGTGGAGGACGGCGGCTGATGGCGGAGGGACGGTGGACCGATGAGGAAAGAGGGCGATGCTACTGATGATGCCATATGGAGCAATGGAAAGTGAAAAGTGTCGAGCGGTGCAAACGGAGGACAGGTGAATATATAGTGACACAATTGCCAAATGGACACGTTTTAACACGTTTTCGACACGTTCTGTGTGAACTCAAATGATCAAATTTTGACTTGGACACATTTATCCAAAAAAAAAAATAGTAATATGATTATTTCTTAATTATTATTTTTTTGGGTAGAAAGGAAATGCATTAATAAAAATAGTACTCTCTCTATTTAAAAAATAATGACCTACTTTGACTTGACACAAAGTTTAAGAATATAAAGAACACTTTTGAATCTTGTGGTCTTAAATTAAAGTTGTGTCAAATGTACCAAAATGCCCTTTAATATTGTGGTCCTAAACATGCCATGTGGAAAGTTGAAATTAAAGTATTGTCAAAAAAGAAAAGGGGTCATTCCTTTTTAAATGGACTAAAAAGTAAAGTAGATAATTTTTTTTTAAACGGAGCGAGTATCATGTGGAAAGTTGAAATTAAAGTATTGTCAAAAAAAGAAAGGGGTCATTCCTTTTTAAATAGACTAAAAAGGAAAGTAGACCATTCTTTTTTAAACGGAGCGAGTATCACAAGTTAATTACATACATCCTGATGATTAGAAAGGGTTCAAAAAGAAATAGTTTCGGCTTTTCCAATTAGAGTCATTAGTGCTAAAACTAATTGTTCTCTCAAAAAAAGTTCTGGAAATGTCTGCCTGAACTGCATCTTTTGTACACACCAGTGGAACTTCAAAAAAGGTGGTTTCATGAAATCTGCATGCCCTTGCTCCATCTTTCGCTAATGCATCCGCCACTCCATTTTGTTCTCTATAACAGTGGCTGACTTTCGGGTTCTCTAGCCTTTTTAGTCTTGACCTACAATCCAAAATCAAGGCATCGTAGTAAAGGTTGCCGTTAGTTAACATAGTTATAACTTCTAGGGAGGAGGTTATTTTGCTCAACCATTTTAATACCCTCAATGAGGTCTATTAGTTCCATCATATTATTGGTGACCTTATGGAAACTTTTGTTGAAACCTAACACCCATCCCCATTACTGGATCGAACTACACCTCCTATTCCACCCTTTCCCGGGTTCCCAAGGTAGGAACAATCAGTATTCAACTTGAAACCGTGGTTAGTGGGAGGATTTCATTTGATGTTGATAATTTGGTTCTGTCGAAGGGAGCCCTCCTTTCTTGTAAGATGCTTATACTCAATTGCTTGGGAGTAAGCATGGTTAAAGTTAGGAGGGTCCTTATTGTTATTGAAGGTATTAGAGTTTCTGGTATTCCAGATTATCCAGAGACTGACGAAAATGATGTCCTGCTAATCCAAAAGACTATCGAATTTAAAGTTTTGGTGGGCTTTCTAGATAGTGTGCCAGTTTGAGGGAATGAGGCTGATGATAGTAAGGTGGCTGGGGTGGCTCATTTTGATGATAATAAGAGACCAAAAATCCTTAAGGATGAGACATTAAAAGAAGATATGGATGTTGTCTTCCTGATGGTGTTGTAGATGGCATAGTTTGCATTCTGACTAACACCTCTCTTAGAAAGGTTGAGGCTGTTGGGAAGTCTATTATGTTGGCCGAGCCAAAGGAAGAACTTGAACTTTTGAGGGATTTGAGCCTTCTAGATCCAACGAAAAAGGGTGGATTGACAGTTCTCCGAGGTCTTAGCAATATGACTATAAGCACTTTTACTGAAGAAAAGACCATTTTTGGTGATGGTCCAAATGAGTTCATCAGACTTTGCACTGGGATTTGACGTTAAGGAGTTAGTGAAAATTTGAATAATATCCTCAGGGATTTTAATTGGAAGATTCTGGAGGTTCCATGAACCATTTTGCCAGACCTCTGAAAGTTTGGTGTCTTGGGATTACTGGGAGAGAGGGGCATGAATAATAGATAGAAGAGGTTCACAGTGGGGGATCCACCTATCAGTCCAAAAGTTTACTCCCTCCATCCCCCTTATGAATATTCCAAGAGAAAGCAGATTTAAAAATTTCCCAACCTAAAAGGATGTTTTTCCAAGTTCTAGAACTGGTGGTTTTGCAAGCCATGCCATTGGGATTACACTTGTTTTTAAGGATTTTAGCCCAGAAACTGTTGGGATGCTTGTATAGTCTCTATGCCTGACTGGTCAGCATAGTGGTGTTTCGGATGGAGGATTTTTGGATACCCAGACCCCCACTGATACAGAACTCCCCAAGAACATAACAACACAAACACCAAAATCAGTCCACTAGTTCAAGAATTATGGACCCTTTTTTGGTGACCTCTCTCGGATTCAATAACACAATAAGAAGACCATGTAATGAGGTGTTTAACACCTATTTTCCAGAAGCAAACCAAACTATATTATGACAATAAAAATGAAGAAAAATAATGTTACAACAACAATAACCAAACAGCTTGAACAACAACAACACAAACTACAAGATTAGGACAAGAAACAAAGATAGATAGTTAGACAAGGGTTGATGTAGTCTTAACAACCCAAGAGCATATTCCACTCTTGGACCTTTAACACTTCATACAACAAACACCTAACTCTTACAATAACACAAGAGGGGCATCCACCTCTCAAAGCACCAAAATCTCAAGCTTTGTAACACAAAAGAGAATCCACCCTTATGCTATGCCCTAATTTTAGTTTTGAGAGCTCTCTCTTACAAGAGTAGCGTTCTTCAATATCAAGCATAAACTAAGACAATAAACCCTACCATGTTATATTTATATTATAATGTAAAATAATAGATAAATGACAAAATGACCCTTCCATAAAAAAGGCCACCCCATGGAGTGCATTCAAAAATTGATTTGGGCTTCATCTATACTTGGGCTTGTGCATTCTTTAGTTGGTCTTTAAGTTTCTCAAAAAATATCTAAGGTTATGATCATTCCCGTATTATCCTCTCCATCTTGAGAGGAATATATCCACAAATTCATGACCTCACCTCTTTAGAGAGGTATTTCACAAGGCCCCTCACATAGCCATACATCTTCTACTTCCTCCTCAAATTGAATCCCAACCTATTCATGCTCTCCATATTGAGGCTTGCTATCATCCTTAGCCAATTCAATCACCACTTCCTCTCCTAGGTAGTATAACTTTTCCTTCCTTAGGATCGCATTCCTCTGATTTGGACGCTCACTAGCCTTATGCCCCCACTCTTGACACTTGAAGCATTGAAACCCCTTGGGATTTGAAGTAGAATTTAATTTACCTTCATACCTTGGAGGATGTTTTTGGACAGCCTTGGTGATTTCGGGTTGGGTAGCCACAAAAGAGTTCTCTTTGAGCTCCCTCTCCACCTCTAAAGCCGCTTGGAAGATGCCCTCTATAGTGTTGAATTTGTGAAGCGTCATACGAGTGGAGATGTCCTTGTTTAATCCAACCTTGAACTGCATGATGTTATTGCTCACTTGCTCTCCTCTATGATCAAGTTTCAAGATGAGTTGTTGAAATTCATCATAGTAGGCTGCCATGTTTTTGTTTCCTTGCTTCAAGTTGTACAATTTTGCAAGGAGTTTATGTTGATAGATTTCAGGAAGATACCTTTGCCTCATAATATACCTTAACCGAAACCAAGGAGGAGGTTGCCCCTCAATCAATACATTGCCAAAACGTTTGACATACTCCCACCACATGGTAGCATATCCCTCAAAATGAGCAATGGCGTAGCAGCTCTTCTTCTCCTCGTTAAGATCATTCACTTGAAAGAATCTTTCGCATGTGGATTCCCATGCAAGAAACTCTTCGGGATCACTTTCTCTCTTAAAGATCGGAAGCCCCATTTTTATGGTGTTGAGGCCAACATCCCTTTCCCAAACACTTTGGCTGCCCCTACCTTCAAGCCCTCAGTTATCCCTAGGTTCTACCCTTCTACCTCTCATCCCATTTTCCATCAAATAAGGATCATCATACATTCCATACCCTTCCCTTTGGTTCTCCCTCACAAATCTCTCTTTTTACATTGGCGGGTTTTGGATATTTGGAATTTGGTATGGGGGATTGGCATTTAGTAGTGGAAGCCTTTGGATTGGATGATTTTGGTTTGGAGGAGTCGGATTTAAGGGTGAAATTTGGGTTCCAAATCCGTCATGTGGGTCTTGGTGATTTGTAGAGTGGCTAGGTACTTCGAGGCCTCGACCTTATGAATAATAGTGTGCTTGAGGTATAGCATTTGGCAGGTACATTCTTTGGTGTGTGGCTTCAGGGGTAATGATTGGGTATTTTTTTGGGGAGTTGAGGGACCAGAACTCCGTTGACTTTCTACCCTTTCCATTCGGCCACTAATAGAGGCCACTTTCACTCCCAACTTCTCAACCGTAGCATTCAGTCTAGCCACGTCCTGAGACAAGGACTCAAGACTAGCTACAAGGGCATTCATAAAATTATGATCCACGGTTTGTGCATTGAAAGTTTCATGTTCCATATGTGGTGGTTCCATTTGTAAATGTACCTTACAAGTGTGCAAGCTTGATGGAGTCCCATACTTGAGAGGTCAACCAAGACTTAAGGAAACAATAACCAAAGAACACACGAAGGATAGTAAACACGAAGAATGGTTACAAAACTAAATTACAAACTAGTAGGATATTACTAGGTTGTCGATTAATGTCAAGTCAACAAACGAAACTATGAAACAATAATAGGAAACTAAGAAAAATCTAAAATTTGAACTCAAAAATGTTGCGTAAATAGTACTTTAGTGATGTGGCAGTCCACTATTGGCCTCGAGTTTTATCAAAGTTTTATTTCCCAATTTCAAGTCTTAATCAATATATAATTTGGAATTGGTGGATTTGGTTAATGAAGGGAAAAGTGGTTTTGGAGCCTTTTTGTTCAAATTTCAAAAGCAAAACTTGACTTCTTTGAACTTTCTCCTTGAAACAAGGTCCTTAAATCAAGGAAAAGTAGATGAAAAGTCTTTGAAGTGAAAGGGACAAGTCTTTCACTAACAACTACTACAAGCTTGTCTTTCACCTTTTTAGATCTAATTTTCACTTTAAGGGTTAACAAGACGATGAAAGGGTGAAGAACCTTAAGAACACAACAACTCCAAAAACAAGAACAATTTCAGTTTCCAACTCTACTACAACAAAATCATCAAATCGTCCAAGATTTAGGTAACAACAGCATCCAACTTGGCCACACCATGTTCACATCAACAACTTCAACAAGTTCAAGTTCAATCTTAGATTTGAACACTTTTTAGTGTTGATGAGAAAGAAACCAACACTAAAAACACTTTAAACAAACAAAATACTACAAGTTTTAGACACACAACAAACAAATCTTGGCCAAGATAACAACAACACATATTTGGGCCAAGAACACAAAATGGACAGATTTTACACTATTATGGATTTTTTTTTTAGTTTTTAGTTTTTTTTTTTTTGAATTTTCATCCAAGAGAACCCAAGATTGGTAGTCTAGGAACACAACCAACCTTTATTTTATACCAAATGATACAAAACTCCCCAAGAACACAACACAAACACCAAAATCAGTCTACTATTTCAAGAATTATGAACCCTTTTTTGGTGACCTCTCGAATTCAAGAACATAATAAGAAGACCATGTAATGAGGTGTTTAACACCTATTTTCCAGAAGCAAACCAAACTATATTATGAAAATAAAAATGAAGAACAACAATGTTACAACAACAATAACCAAACAGCTTGAACAACAACAACACAAACTACAAGATTAGGACAAGAAACAAAGATAGATAGTTAGACAAGTGTTGATGTAGTCTTAACAACCCAAGAGCATATTCCACTCTTGGACCTTTAACACTTCATACAACAAAAACCTAACTCTTACAATAATACAAGAGGGGCATCCACCTCTCAAAGCACCAAAATCTCAAGCTTTGCAACACAAAAGAGAATCCACCCTTATGCTATGCCCTAATTTTAGTTTTGAGAGCTCTCTCTCACAAGAGTAGTGTTCTTCAATATCAAGAATAATATAAAAAAATAAACCCTACCATGTTATATTTATATTACAATGCAAAATAATAGATAAATGACAAAGGGGCCCTTCTATCAAAAAGACTTCAAGGCCGCCCCATAGAGTGCATTCAAAAATTGATTTGGGATTCATCCATACTTGAGATTGTGCATTCTTTAGTTGGTCTTCAAGTTTCTCAAAAAATATCTAAGGTCATGATCATTCCCGTATCACCCACTAACTTTGTTGTTTGTCAAGGTTTGCCAATTGATGAGATGCATTTTCTTTTTATTAGGGGTGGTACCCAGATAAAATTTCTTTGAGCTCTATCAACCAGCTTATGAATTTTTTAGGGAAGAATGATGAATTTCATGATATGCGTTGGAATGATGACAAGTAGGGATGGTTCTACCAGCTATGTTAAGGAATTTTGTTTTCCACCCAGCTATCTTAGTTTTAAGATTATCCAGGATAACTTGGAAATCTCTATTACTGGGTTTTTGTTGGAAGATGAAAAAACCAAAATATTTGCCAAACTTATCTTTGGAATGTGTGCCTAAGATGGAGGACAACTTATCTTTAATCTCTTGGGTGCAGTTCTTAGAGAAGATCACTTTAAATTTAAGGGTATTAATCTTTTGACCCGAGTGGAAGGTGAAGCTGCTAAGAGTGGTTTTGATAGTTTAACAATTTTTTTTCATTAGCAGCAGTACAAAGGATGAGGCCATCAACAAAGAAAAGGTGAGAGATTTTAGGTCTTTTCCAACTGATTTAGATGGGATGTCAAGCTAAGATGTCCACCTCATGGTTAATTTTTCTGGAGAGGAGTTCCATAAACATTATGAAGAGATAGAGAGATATGAGATCACCTTATCTAATCTCCCTAGTTGGAGTAAATTAAGAAAGGACTTTTCCCTTCATTAATGAGGACATAGATGGAGAAAGTAGAGATACAAGAAATGATGAGCTTGGCTAGGTTGGGGTAAACATTAAAGAAATGAAGGGTTTGTCTAATGAAGGACCATTCTAACCTATCAAAGGCCTTTTCAAGGTTAATATTAAAGATCATGTTGGAATTTTCCCCTTTCATCCTCCTAAAGTGTATTACAATCTCCTGGGTAATGATGACATTATCGAAAGTTCTCCTATTGAGGAGGAAGCTAGATTGGGAGAGGCTTATGATCTTTGAGAGAAGAGGCATCAGCCTGTTAGCAATGATTTTTTGTAACAATCTTGTTTTGAATGTTACAAAGTCCAATGGGCCTGAAGTTTCTTAGGTTGGTGGCATTAGGTCACTTGGGGATGAGACAAAGGTAGGTGGTATTAACATTGGGGTCCATGGTGGCAAATGAGAAGGTCGCTGTACAGAACTTGATAGTGGCCTAACCCATAATATTCCAATATCTTTTGGTACATATTGGGTGGATCCCATCAGGTCCAGGGACTTTAAAAGGCTTGAATGAAAAGAGAGTCTTTTTAATCTCAACACTAGAGAGAGAACTGATCAAGAGAGAGTGGTCATCAGCGTTAATGAAGCCATAAGTAGAGAGATTGTTTTGACATCTTAGGGGGGAAGAAGATTGATCAGTGGAGAAGGGTGTAAAGCAGAAGCTACAAATAGAGTTGTGGATATCCTCAGGGGAATGATACCAGTTTCTAGTAACATCCCGAATAGCTCTAATCTTATTTCTTCTCCTTCTGTTAATAGTAGAGGTATGGAAAAATTTGGTATTGGAATCTCCCTTAGTGAGCTAGTTTATTATGGATTTCATCCTCCAGAATTCTTTCTTATCTTTGAGAATATTACTAAAATTATTTTAGAAGAAAGATTCTAGAGAATGGAGAAAATTATTATGGGCATAGTTAGGGGATCTTTGGATACCAGAGTGTCTGGCCAGGATTTTTTTCCTTTGGAAGATATTTTCAAAGACCTCCCTATTCCAAGTCTTGGTATCCCATTCAAAAGAGGAGATGGCCTCAGTCAGTGGAAGGGAAGGAGTAAAAGAATCTCTTACAAGATTTATGAAAGTAGGGTGAGAGCACTACATGGATTCCATCCTAAAATATTTTTTAGAGGAGGGAAAAGAGTAGCTTAGGAGGGAGATAAAGATTGGGCAGTGGTCAAAGTGAGTTCTGGGGAGGTGAGTAGTTGAGGCTTCGAGGAACTGTCTGATCCAAGAGTTGTTTGCTTGATATCTATCTAGTATCTCTAGGATGAAAGAATGGCCGTTTTTGAACCTTTTGTTAGTCCAAGTGAATTTGCTACTCTTAAAACCTAGGTTTACAAGTTCACAAGTATTAATACAGTCCTAGAATCAAGAAACCCTATTATTGTTAATGTTATTGCCCCCAATTTTCTCAAAAGCTTTAAGGACTTCATTAAGGTCTTCGCCTATAATCCAAAAGTTGTGGAAGATATTTTATATAGAGTCAGCAAAGACAGTGAGATTATTTTATAAGATTTTCCTCTCCTTAAACAGGTTATTAGCATAAATAATACTGAAGAACCAGGGGGAAAGGGTCACTAACCTTAACAGAAACATGGTTTACTTGAAGGAGGATGGCTATGCCATTGATGCTTAAAGTAGAGTTATCCCACATAATAAAAATGCCACCGGAATTGCCTAGAGTGGGTGATAACGCTCAACTTACACCTCAATTTAGTGTAAGGAGGTCGTCGTCAATATATTTACCCAAATTTGGAGTCGGGGTCGAATCCACAGGGAACAATGTGAGTGCGATTAAGCTAATTTGAAGCTATAGTTATAAGTTCAATTCAAACAAATGGTACAAAAATATAAAATTAAGATGGGGGTTTTGATAGTACCAAGTAATGTTGTCACTTCAATATTAATGTTTGTAATCAATATAAACGGGAAACCAGAGCTATGTTCACCAAGGATTTTGGAAATTGACAAATACTAGGTAATGCTAGAGATTCTCGGAATGAGTAGAGCAACAGAATATCCCTGACGATTATACTATCTGACTTATCTCTCAACCTCACCAGACAATTTATTATTAATTCTCTCGAACTTAAATTAACTTATCTATTTCCAATAGGATGTTATCTCGGGTAGATTAATCCAGTTACGGCATTAATCATTAAATAGAAGGTTGGTAGCTTTTGAGTCCCTATTGATAATTCACGTCCTCTAGTCTATTTCTCCGTTAGAAGCAAATAAAACCTAAGGCATAATCTAATGTTTGCAACCACTAGATTTCAGTTAAAACCACAGAATTTCAAGATGTTCTACTACTCCTTGAATCTGTTAAACACCTAGTATCATATCAAACTCTAATCCATGGATCCTATAACTCCAGCTAAAGGAATTAGCCGCTCATGATTTGATGAACAAAATTACAAGTTGAATTCATAATGATAAGGATAATTTACGATTAGATGGAAAACAACAAGTAGTTTCTTCGATTGAATCACAAGGTAGAAACCCAAAAATAGTTGATAAAAATAAGAAGAATAATTAATGTAAGAGAGCAATATTACGTGCCTCTCTTACCTAGGTTAATTGTCTGATAGATAAATTATTTTTTTCATCAAAAACCCTAAAAGATGCTATTTATACTAAAGCCTAATTAAGGTAATAAAATAACAAAATCACAGCTAGGCTCGGATTTAGGTGACAGCATATTGGTGTTGATCGTCAGGCTTCTAACGGAGTCTCAGATATGTCGTCAGAAGTCGTGCCTTCTTAACCTATTCCGCCTCACTCTGATGATG
The DNA here is from genome assembly GCF_002878395.1 of Capsicum annuum. Taxonomy (NCBI): domain Eukaryota; kingdom Viridiplantae; phylum Streptophyta; class Magnoliopsida; order Solanales; family Solanaceae; genus Capsicum; species Capsicum annuum. The sequence continues at coordinate 14,922,432 of NC_061113.1, read as the reverse complement.
TCCTCCGACGACTTACCAGAGGAGTGACGGCGTGTAGCAAATGTCGTCAGACCTTCAGCTTATTTTACCATGTTTTGTCCCACTTGACGACATCTTCTGACGGCTTACCACACTTGTGACGACATATTGAGAATGTCGTCACCTTCATCCAACAACTCTTCTTCACTGTTCTTCCTGACGCCTTTTTCTGGTAGCTTACCACATCTCTGATGGCTTGCAAGAAATGCCGTCAGACTCATATTAGCTCACTTGTACCAGATTTTACTCTTTTGCTCCATTGTTATTTATTTCCATGCATCTTGACTTTCCTACAAAATCTTAAGAAATAACATCAAAAACACCAATAATTACTTAAGAACTT